>NC_041807.1:37325012-37467512 GCF_900964775.1 Scleropages formosus
CCTAAACCCAGTGCCTGCACCCCTTTGCATAAACTCATCAGGTATGCGTGCCGTTTTGCTCTTGATTTAGCTCATTAACGGACCGAATTAGCAAATGAAGTAATTCCAAATATAAATGCAAATATTAACAACATGTGGCAGATCCTCCTGGGCTGGCGAAGGCGAACGGTCCTGGGAGATCCGGGAAACGTATCACGTTAAACCGGAGCAATAAAATAAGGACTTTTACAAGTTCTATAACAGATTTTGCGTCATCCTGTGATTTTGGGGGGAAAGGAACCGTTTTACCCACTCTTTAATGATGGCTTTTTTCACAGGAGCTTAAACTTGCCAAGCAATTAACTGCAGAACATGTGGGCTTGCAGTAGCATCCCCTTTTCACAGATCAATTAAAGTTTTATAACCACTGCCTATCTGCTGTGGTTTTCAGGAATCAAAAGTGATTTTGACCCTTTAAAATAATTTTTTCCCTCTGATTTTTTTTTCCCCCTTTTCTGGCATCTAAGCCATTGGCTGTGATTCCAGCAACCAAAGACAGGGTTTGGAAAATCTATTAAACATTGTTAGACTTTAAGGGCCCCGAAGCAGAACACGCAGAACACACGGATCAGCGCGGCGAACTGCAGAGCGAGAAAAAAAGGTTTATGACTCCAGCCTTAATGAACAGAGAAAAACAGATCTGTGAGAAACCTCCAAAGTAGCATGTTTTAGTGCTGCTTGTGATGGAGAAGTAACGCACCGCCCCGTCGCTATTTGGAAAAAATTTTAAAAAAAAAAAAAAAAAAAAAAGAAATGTACAGTGAAAGATCTTACAGACGTAGCTGGAGACCAAACCTCAGTCTTGCACTGAGATGGTCTTGCTGGGAGCTTGGCTTCAAAATGTTTAAGGCAAAAAAAAAAAAAAAGGAGCCAAACTCAGGAAAATAATTAAGAGGCCAGCGAAGGGAGGGTAAAATATGACATTGTGAAACAGAGACGCTGTTTTGACTTGGGGGGAGTGCGGTGTCTCCAGACGAGAGCGATGTTAGCGTTGTCTCCCAGGAGGTTCCCAAACTGACAGATAGTGACTTCCTTTCCAGGAAGATGTTTTTTTTTCCTTCGCAGGGAACTATTTATCCTGATTACATCAGGGGTCAATCATTAATTCGCACCTTGGGGGTCGGGCCTCCTCCTTGTCGGGCCCACAAAGAGCCGCTTGTTCGCCCTGTTATTCCACTGGAAACTACCGTGCAGGCGGCCCGCGTCGCCGCTCCCCGTCACGTTTATTTGATCGATTGTAAATGCGCTGTCGAAACGGGCCCCGTGTCCCCGCAGGCCGGGCAGAGGGGCGTGTTCGCACGAGACACCTTACCGCCTTCCCTTTCCTCTCCTCCCTTCAGCCCTCCTCTCTCCGCCCATCATCCACTGAAACGCGCACTGAACTCCACCAAAACGATCCAAATGCCACTATATTTTCAAAACAAATCTAAGCATCATGTAAAGCTTACACATCCCACGGTGAGAGCACCCCGCATAGGGATAGGCTCCATACCACCGCGACTCTGCTTAGGACAAGAGGTTGCTGAGAGCGAGGAGGTGTAAAGTTTACGATTCCTTTGTGATGCAAGCATTTATACATTTGGACGTGACATGTACGTAACATTCGTTCATCTTGCTGACGATTTTCTCCAAAGTAACTTACAATATTCAGACACAAATTTTATATATTTAGCCAATGACACATTTATATTTATTCATTTAGCAGACGCTTTTCTCCAAAGCGACGTACATCTCACAGAAAATACAACGTGTTCGTTAGATTAGCAGAAACAGACATAGATGCAGATCTGTGATTCTTAAGTGCAGTTTGTTTCTTTCCACCATATGAACCAACATTCATCATATGAGTAGCTGCGTAAAACTTTATCAGAATATCGACGATTGCTGATCACCTTCCTAGTAATTTAAAAAAAAAAAAAAAAAAAATATATAAACACTTACGTTACATTACAAGACTATCTGTGTAAAGGTTTATCTGGACACGATCTTAAAGTTATAGTGCATGAACATTTACACCTTACATGAACTTAAGAGATGATGGGCAAAGTGAGTCTGGATGAGGTCAGTTTTAAGACCCTTTTTAAATGTGGACAGAGATTCAGCAGTTATGAGTGAGAGGGGGAGGTCGTTCCACCACAACGGAGCCAGATCCGAGAACCTTCACGTTTCACCTTGAGACCACCAAGCAGGCAGACATGGAAGAGTGTAGCAGTCTGGTTGGGGTGTAGCAGATGATCAAGCTGGCAACTTTACAGGAGCAGCTTAGGGTAATTATGTACCTTCCTCAAAGGTCCTACAGCAGTAGATCTGAAGCAGCAACCTTTGGCTCCAAAGGGAAAAGCTCTACCCCCTACACTATGGGTTTCTCTTGCACATTGAATATGGTACCTTCCAGGGTACAAAAGAAGCCCTGCAATTGTTGAGCTTCGGGCCACATCTTGTTCCTTGAGTGTTGCTTCCCAAATTACATATTCATCATATTTTTCCATTTATTTCAACCTCAGTGATGGAACCATATCACACACACGCACACACACACAGCGTCTGAACCGCTTGTCCCATACAGGGTCACGGGGAGTTAGAGCCTAACCTGGCAGTACAGGGCGTGGGGCTGGAGGGGGAGGGGACACACCCAGGATGGGACACAAGACCATCACAAGGCACCCCAAGAGGGACTTGAACCCCAGACCCACTGGAAAGCAGGACCTGGTCCAACCCACTGAGCCACTGCCCCACCGCCCCCCCCATTATCAAACACCTAAAAAAATTATTATTAGCCTTCATTTACAAACGTAGAGAGCTGGTAGCATCATGGTTAGCGCTGCTGCCCTTGGATTTAAAGGTCACAGGTTTGATCCCCACCTCTGGCTGTAGTCCCCTTGAGCAAGATACTTACCCTAAATTGCTCCAGTAGAAATTACCTGGCTGTATTGGAGAAAAGCATCTGCTAAATGAATAAATGTAAATAAACTTTGTCCAATGTAACATTATAAACGTTATAGTGATTTACACAGCAGGGTGTTTTTTTTACTGTATCAATTTAAGGTAAGGGCCTTGACCAAAGGAACTAGAGCGGGAGCAGGTTTTGAACCAACCCCTTCGAGACTGCAAGGCAACAGCTCTACCCAGGACACCAGGCGGTGCCCCGGACGCAGCCACAAGAAAGCACAGTAAAATCAAGTTTAGAAAGTATCTTTTGATCACTGACAATACATTGATCTCAATAACTGAGGATAAAAATCATATTTTTATGATCACATGGTTCAGCTGAATGGCAAAGGTCACGCCACTATGTTTACACTATTTAAAGCTGGTGTGTCACGTTAGGTAGCTGACCGAGCGCTCGAAACGGACGCCCCCTCGAAGCGACGCTTCGAAAGACCGAGAACCCCGCGGCACAGTGAACCACCAACGATTCCCCGGTGTCTCGCAGAGACCGCTCTTTCAGCACGCTTCCATAAAGTCCGACCAACTGTCAGCGCACGCCGCTGCAAACGGCAGTTATCTACCCTCTGTTTAAATTTGGGGGGGGGGGCAAAAAATGAAACAAATGTGTGCTTGGGAGGAGAAGAAAGAGAAAGTCTGCACGCTATTAAACGGCAAACCTCAGCGCGCGGTACTTACATCTCTCTTAAGTAAGGTGATATTTCCGTATAAGCGATGTCTGATAAAGGGCATGTATGATGGGGAAATGAGTTTTGCAAAAAATGCAAAACCCCCCAACCTGCCCAAATAAGGGGAAAACGTTGCCCTGGCGAGAGCCGAAGAGTGAAAGATATGAAAAATGAGCAGATGCTGGTGGACGAAGCTGAAAACACGGGACGGGGGAGTGGCGAGAGCGCTCTGACTGCTCCGAGGGCCGCGGCGCCCAAGGTGTTGCTCGCACCGGCGGCTACGCTTCAATAGGGTCCCGCTGATGGAATTACTGGCGTCATTAGAGCTTATCTACCGCTCTTTAATGAAGCCTTTGACCGTTTTCGTCTCAACGGCAACGCTAATGTGGAGCGTTTTTTACGCAGGGAAAAAAAACGGGATCGATGGCAGAGAGTGAAAGAGCGCGGATGGGGCGGAACGGAAGCCGCGCGCGCTTTTCCACGATGGCGCCTCGGTAGCGCTGACGTATGGGTGTGAGCAGGGGAGGAGGGAGGGGGGGGGGCCCGGCACAGTCCATTACAATACTTGGTACGGCGTCCAGAAACACACACAGTTTCCCCCAGTAAAAGCAGCGGGGAACGTTTCCAGGCAGCAGCACTGCCTCGCTGGGGCAAGCAGTGCCAAAAAGAAAACTGTGGGTTGTCCCTTGTGTGTGTGTGTGTGTGAGTGCCTGTAAAAAGAAAAGTCCTCTAACTCAGTGCTATTGTCCATGATGACCACGCTCGGGGATTGATGTATAGATGTTATAATGGGACACTGCAACGTAAGTCACGCTGACCACAAAACACACACACAGTCTGAAACCACTTGTCCCAAACAGGGTCACGGCAAACCAGAGCCAAACCCGACAACACAGGGTGCAAGGCTGGAGGCGACACACTCAGGACACGACACAAGTGTGTCACAGGGCCCCCAAGCAGGACTTGAACCCCAGATCCACAAGACAGCAGGACCCAGCCAAACCTGCTGCTCCACCGAGCCCCCCAGCCCCAAAGCACTGAGTAAATTAAAAGAAATAAATAATGAATGCAGTTCCCCCATAGTGTGTGAGTGACGGAGAGAGTGTGTTCCACTGATGTATGGATGAGTGACCCAGTGTAAGTAGTGTATCTAGCAGTGTAAGTCTTCCGGGTGCTCTGGTTTCCTCCCACACTCCAAAGACATGCTGTTCAGGTTCACCCACAGTGTGTGAGTGACGGAGAGTGTGTGTTCCACTGATGTATGGATGAGTGACCCAGTGTAAGTAGTGTATCTAGCAGTGTAAGTCACCGCGGTGAATAAAGTGTGTGGGCTGATGACACTACACAGAGTTCGTTGGAGAAAAGCATCTGCTAAATAAACAAATGTAATATAAATGTAATGCGTCCTTGGCCGCAGAGCTCGTCTGAACCCGACTGACCCGGCACTGCTTCAGCTGTCCCGACATCAGCAAGCAATTTTACAGCGGAAATAAAATAACATGAACGTTCATTAAATTACTCCTACTGAGTCATTTAGCTGATGCTTTTCTCCAGAGAGACTTACCATGTTTGTACACTGAGCCACTTACGGTGATTCACCCATTTATGCAACTGGATAATATTTACAGTATCAGTTCAGGGTAAAGTACCTTGTTCAAGGGCACTAGAGCTGTATATAAACTTGTCCCTTTCAAACGCAAGGCGACACGCTGTCTTGTCTCCTCGAGGAAACAACTGTCCACATTAAATAAATGTAAACAGTCAGGTATCGGGTGGGTTCAAAAAATTTGATCAATGGCACTCGGTGGAATTATGCACAAGTATTAGGGGAGGTATTAAAGCTTCCTCCCCCCAGACACACTTTTGAAAAAAAAAGAACAAATTTGCAGTCTCTTATTTAAAAAGAACAGAATGGGTTTCATGTAATGAGTGGGATTTCTTACACGGAGAGCTGTGCCAGAGCTGTTAAGTAACCCCGCTCCCATCGGTATCGCTGCAGGCCCCCCAGCGCTGAGAGGCAGTCTCTACGCAGCTGTGGCTGCCACTGTCAGTGGGGTGAGTCACGTGATTGGGACCGAGCGCCCCCCCCCCAGAGCCAACCCCCCACCCAGCCCGCCTGCGCAGACATTTATTTACACAGCAGATTAATAGCGCTGGGGAAAAGACATTTTCGCAAACATGATAAATATTAATAATAATCAATAGCAACTTACATTTGCTAAATTGAGTTACAAACATCACCCAAGGGGCGGGGAGTGTGATGGGGTGGGGAGTGTGATGGGATGGGGATGGGGATGGGGATGTGAACCCCCCCCAACACCCCCCAGCTCTCAGCAGCACAAATAAACACAGACAGAGCGGAGAAGAACACGCTGAACTAATACCCACCGGCCGGCTCTGGGTTGCATTATGACAGAACAAGGCGTGCTGCGGCTCTGAGCGAGGACGCCACGTGTTTGAGCGTCTGCCATCACCGTTTCATGACGTTATTGCTGCAGCGCGCTGGAATAAACATGCATGTAAATCTATCCTTCGTCTCGTTACTTTTCCGGCGACTGACGATGTCTCGCAGAATTTTTTGAAGCAAACCAGTGACACATGTCACATGTGTACAGCAGCAGGACCGAACAGAACAAATTCTACATGTTCGCACACGGTAGCCGTTTTTATACCTACAGCAGGATTTAACCAGTTATTATTTGGAAATATCATTATTTATTCATTTATCTGACACCTTAGTTCAATTTGACTCACAGAGTTAGGTTTGTAGGTGATTTCGTGATTGACCCATTTATACAGCATGGTAATATTTACCGCATCAACCCAATTTCGGAACTTTGATCAAGGATACTACAGCAGGTGGTGAGATTCAAACGCAGGTCCTTCGACTGCAAGGTAACGCCACTGGCCACCTCGGCACCTGCTGCCCTTAGGAACCAGTATCTATTTGTTTCTTTGCTAATAGTGTCCACTTGTTGGACTTGTGATGAGCTAACCAGGCGCTCCGATGTTTGGTCGATGCTGCAACTCGCTCTGTAGCTGCCCTCGCCTAACCTGCCGAAGTGAAACAGGACGCTCTCCTATTCTTCACCACAACCTTGCTGCCTTGCAAGAAAAAAAAAAAAACGTGGTAGCCAGTGCCACATGTTGGCTTTCCGTCTTTCTCCTCCACATTTATAATTCCGCAGCTTCGGCAGGAGCATTTCCATTTATCCCCGGCCTTTTACATCTGCCCCAGACACGGCCGCCCCCTTCTCGGCCTCCGCTCGTCGAGGGGCTTCCACTGGAAACTTGACCTCTCTCCTGGTATTTCTGCATGCAAACGGGTTCACGCGCGCGCGCACACACACACACGTCTGCACACGCACACAAAGAACATTATGACGCAAGAAATCTTTTACGAAATAAATCTTACGTTTATAAGACATAGAATCAAAAAGGAGAAATGATGAGCGCAGCCCCCAGGAGTGTCTCGGAGAGGGTTACGCCGACGTGTCTTAGTGGCCCACGAGAGAGCCTTGTTACAGAGTGTGTAATATAATGCACACCGTGAGCAGAGAAGCGGCACAAGCTAGAAGTCCTCAGCGGTACCTCTGGCTTGTCCTTATGCCCATTCACTATATGGCTTCATTTAGCAACCCACTGGGAATTAAGGGAGAGGAGGGCAAAAAAAATGCATTAATTTTTATTAACAGAAAGAGCTCATGGTTCCCCACAACAATATCTGACTGGTGGAAATGATTTTCACCTCTGCCATGGGGTGCACTCTCCTCACATACATCACCCGATTACTCCCAGACTGGCCCCGGTCTCAGTCATTAGCCAGTGAATTAACGGCAATCCACGGTGCCATTAATCACACTGACAAAAGTGTTAGCACTGTTAGCGCTGCCGGTGACCCGCCGGAGCACCGGGGACGGCCAGGGAGAACGAGAGGCTCGGGACGAGAGAGTGGAGGCGGAGGAAGAGCAAAGACAGAGGTAGAATAAAAGAGATGGGGTGGTGGAGGGAAAGCGACTGCGGAGGTAGAAGAAGAGAGAAGGCTGCAGTTATGGAACTGAGAAGGTTAAAGTAGACTATGATGCACCTATAATGTACACTAGTAATGTTGGAGGTAGAGAAAAATAGGGTGCAGGTAGACAAAGAAAGAAGACTGAAGTAGAAGAGATAGAGGTAGAGGTAGGGAGAGGGTGGAGGCAAAGTAAGCAAGAATGTTGTAGTTCAGGAAGAGAGAAGTTTGGGGTACAGAATGAAGGATACTGGCGGTAGAGGAAGCAGTTGTGAAGGCAGAAGTAGACAGAAGCCTAAGGTAGAAGAAGCATGAGAGTGGAGGGAGAAGAAGGGAGAAGGTTGCAGTTATGGAAGAAAGAAGGTTGAAGTAGACTATGATGCACCTATAATATACACAAGAGATGTTGGAGATAGAGAAAGAGGGGGTGGAGGTAGATAAAGAAGGTTGAAGTAGAGGAGGAGAGATGAAGACAGAAAGAGGTTGGAGGCAAAGTAAGTAAGAATGTTGTAGTTCAGGAAGAGAGAGGGTTGGGGTACGTTGTGAAGGATGCTGGTGGCAGAGGAAGCAACTGTGAAGGTGGAAGTAGATAGAAGCCTGAGGAAGAGTGAGAGGGGGGGAAGAAGAAGAGCGAAGGCTGCAGTAGAGGAAGGGTGAAGGTGGCGAGAGGAAGAGATAACAGAGGGACAGGAAATGAGAAGCTTGAGGTCGAAGTAGAGAGATGGTGGAGGTAAAGGAAGAGCGATTGAGGAAGAAGAAGATTGAAGACAGAGGTAGGGGAAGCATTAGATGAAGAGCCATGGTGGGGCACAGGAGGGCAGAGGGTGGAGGCAGTAGGAGACAGAAGGTGGAAGGAGAGGTGAAGAGAGGGAATACTCGGAGAAAGAAACTGATGGGTAGAAAGATACTGAAAGAGATGGAGAAATCAAGTATGGAGAGTGCAGGCGTGACCTTCACCCAAGTGCAGATCAGCAGAAATACGGCAAGAAATGAACCCACTTGAAGTCATTGAACAGAGCAGACACAACGCAACCCTGTTCTATTATATATGCTACTATAACCAGAGGCAGCAGGTGGCGCAGTTGTTAGAGTCATTGCCTCGCAGTCAAAAAGGAGCCGCATCTGTATCCCAACTCCCATGTAGGACCTTCGACATGGGACTTACGCTAAAAGATGAGAGTAAAAATTGCCCTGCTGCATACATGGACAAAACCACGTAAGTCACTCGGTGAACGAAACCACCACCCTAAGTCACTCTGGAGGGAAGTGTCAGGTGAAAAAATAAATCACTGTAGAGGAATACAAATCCAAAACAAAATTGTTCAGGCTGTTCTCTGTAAAAGTGCTTCTCAGCAAAGTGCGGGAAAGACACCTTGTGTGTTTGTCCCAGCAGCGCGAGGAGACGCACATCACACGGCCGGACTTCTATCAAAATGCAAATCAGGCTTGCGTCAAAGTGGGCAAAGCGTGCCGTGAATCATTAGGAAGCAAAAACTCGGGACAAATGGAAACGGCGGCTAAAGTTGGAAGTCTCTCAATGATGCCGACGAGAATCGATGGAGGAATGCGGTAAGCGGCCGGAAGGAGCGGCTCCTGGCCTGGCCGAAGGCATCGTCGCGGGACAACGGTAAGGCGACACCCCCCCGTGCACCTCGTACGTGTGGATGCGAACGAGCCGGTCAAGCGAATTAGCCAAGGGGCACCGGTGAAGCCGTAGGGGTCGCTCAATAAGGCAGCCGCTTAGCCGGGCGCCGTAATCGCGCTGTTCCGGCCCATTGGCCGGCTGCCCGTGTCCGACTGGTTGGGCGGGAGTGAGGGACAGTGCTGAGACTCAAGCTGAGAGGAGTGGGAGGCCCTCCCACACGCCAACTTCAGCACCCATGACGACTGCGGCAGCCAGCGAGACCCACCGTCACCCAAAGCGCTTCGCGTGAATTTTTCCATTCGAGTCGATTCGATTCCATCTCTATAAAACTGAAAGGCACTGCTAGTAAGTCCCTGTGCACTTAAAGCACTTCTGTTAGTAGTGAGCAGCAGGTGGCGCAGTGGTTCGAGACCTCACCTTGCAATTTAAGCGCACTTACATTTATTCATATAGCTAACACTTCTTTCCAAAGCAGCTTACAATTATTTACCCAGCTGGGTCATTTTACTGGAGCAATTCACGGTAAACACCTTGCTCAAGAGTACTGCTGCTGGAGGTGGGAGTCGAAGCTGCAGCTGTTGGGTCCAAAGACAGCAGTTCTAACCACCACGCCACCAGCTGGCACTTGTCTGAAACCCACCTCCTACTGTCACACCCTTGATCAACATAAGCCCTTAATGTGCACTTGCGCAGTAATCTGACGCAATAGATGCTCCTTCACACACTGAACACACACAACATCAAAGCGACAGGTAACCATGTAGTAACAAAGTCTGACGACAAATGCAATAAATAAATGGTATCCAAACAGTCTGCTTACTTACAGATAACAGCAGCAAGACTAAACATAAACAGAGGTCACTAGGGGCACGCGGTGGCACGGTGGCCCAGTGAGTAGCAGTAACTGTATCACGGTGCCTCGGTGGTGTGATAGGACGTGGGTTCGATCCCTGCTCAGTCTGTGTGGAGTCTGCATGTTGTCCCCGTGTCTGCATGGGTTTCCTCCTGGTGCTCTGGTTTCCTCCCACACTCCAAAGACACGCTGTTCAAGTTCCCCCATAGTGCGTGAGTGACAGAGAGAATGTGTGTGTTGAGCTGATGTATGGATGAGTGACCCATTGTAAGTAGTTTATCTAGCAGTGTAAGTCACCACGGTAAATAAGGTGTGTGGGCTCATAACACTACATAGAGTTCATCGGAAGTCACATTGGAGAAAAGTGTCTGCTAAATAGATATATTAATTAACCACTTGCTATGTTTAATTTGGTTAAAGAATATTTACAGTTTAGTAGTTGAAGGTTCTTACCCTGAACTGATAGAGTAAAAATGACCCGGCTGTACAAGTGGGTAAGTATGACTAAGTCAGAATGTATCCGCAACAAGGTTTCAGCTTCATTTCGAAAATGGCCGCGGATGCTTTTCGACTAAACGTCGTTATCTGAACCTAACACACTCAGTTGCTTTTTGCAAAGGTGTCAGATAAATGATGGTTAATTATAACAGTGAATCAATACAAATACCGTACAGTTTACAGTGTTGTGCTGCCTTGTTTGATCAGCAGATTCTTCCCGACATTTAGCAGCGATTGCTCAACGGCGGTGGAAACAATACCGCTTATGACTAGCTTGTCCAACAGGTTTGGGTCCCAAAATAACCGACCGTTCATGGACCTGGGCGAGTCGACCGGGTTGAAAACCTGATCTATTCTGCGCACTCTGTTTGGTGGCACGGGAGTCGAGGCCGAACAGGCGTCACTCTGCCTCCTCGAGAATTACGTTCCGGTCCATTTCGCTCGAACGCGACTTAACTTTTCTTCACCTGCAGTGGAAACACTCCAGGTTGACCAAATTAATCAGATGTCGGATTAGGTTAGTTTAGGCTATAAAAAAAGTGAATTAATAACGTTCGCTTTACCGGCCTTCTAATCCACTTATGGTCAGGTTTACTTAGCTTGAGCCTGAGCGTTTCCGTGAGCGTCGAGCCAAAATGTGACACACGCAGATCCCTCCTTTACTGAACTCAGCACCTTTCTGAAGCTTCAGAAAGGCCCCGTAACACCCAACACCGCCAACGTAAATGCCAGGCCGTCACTAAAGGCCACGGCTTAGGCATCAGCTCAATGGGGCAGCAGGTGGCGCCGTGTTTAGAGCTCTTGCATCACTATCACAGGAACTGGGTTTGAATCCCCTTTTGAAGGACCCTTGACCAAGGCACTTGCTGTCAAGTGAGACAGCTGGTAACGTAATGGTTAGAGCTACTGCCTTTAGGCCCAAAGGTTGCAGGTTTGATGCCCCCCATCCAGTTCTAGTACCCTTGAGCAATGTGCTTATCCTAGAAATTGCTCCAGTAACATTACCCAGCAGAAGAAGGCATCAAACGGTACTTTGATTTATTATTGAAAAAGATGCACATGCACCAGGCGGGCCAAGATGCTTGGTAATAAGTAGTTTGTTCTGGCCGTTTCCCTAAAAGTTTGAGCACGAGGCCTTTTTATAGCAGAATTACAGCGAGCTGCCCGGGTGCAGAGCACGGTAAGGACAATGAGCAGGCTGTTCCTCTTTTCTGTGGTTAGCGCTTAAGTGCTCGAACCACACTTTGGTTTTGGGGACAATGGCTTTGTGGGGCGTCGGACGGATGTCGCAGGATGCGAGGCGCGTGGGAAGGCGAGCTCGGCCAGCGACGTCAACGCCGGGAAGATTAATAGGACGCAGGGGCAAGTTGTCAGTGACTTGGTCCACCGCGAGGTGACCAGAGAACAGCACAGTAGGGACGACGTAAAAAGGAAAAAAAAAAAAAAAGTTTGAGATGGATCCAAAGGATTTTTTTCCTCTTGAAAAAGAAGGAGAGCGCGGACGGGTCGGAGCAGGAAGTGGCCCTGTTGTACGAGGGGAAGGAAGGCGGGAAACAGATGGGGCCGGCCTGGGAATGGTAACAAGTGCACTGGGAACAATGCGGCAGGTCCCTTCCGCTTGCGATCCCGCGTACGACGGCACAACAATGGGGCCGGCTCGAAGAATTCTGGGAAACGTGGAACGGGCTGCTTCTCCGAGACGGACCCGCCGGCAAGGCGCGATCGCCTTTACGCGCAGTAAAACTCGCAGTGTCGAACCCTTAGTGTTGAACCTGCATTGTTTGAGTCCTCACTGAGGGATGGATGGGGTTAGCAGCAAATATTCCGCAGGCAAAAACCAAAGGATGGATCGAAGCCCACGGCTCAATCTGTTTAAGGAATTACAGACGTCATCCAAGGGTATAACAATGATTCAGGTTTTATTAGCAGTGAGGAGCAGAGTAATAGACAAGCACTGGTTGAAATATTGTGGTACTGGCTCCACTGCTATGGAATGATCTCCCTCTGTCCCTCAGAACTGCTGGATCCCTCTCACCATAAAAGAAAAATCTCAATATCAAAATCTATTCTGGACCCACTTCAGTGCTCATTTCCTATTTACCCCATAAACTTTGACTAAAATCAGTAAAAATTTGAAAAACAAGTCTCGCATCAATCGTATACAGCTATTCGTAATATGTAAGAATTTACAAATTGCAGATTTTTGTTTTTATTGCATTTTAGAAAATGTTCCAACTTTTCTGGAAATGGGGTTTGTATAAGACGCAATGCTTGCCAGCGAAAACAGTGATGTTGAACTAAGTGACCGTACTTCATGAATTGTGTGTCCACATCTGTATCTCTGTAGACGTTGGCAAAATGCACTGTTGTTTACTCTAGTATGTCGCTTTGGAGTAAAGCTTCTGCTAAATTAATTAAAGTGAAAGTAAATACTGGGGGGCACAATGGGCGTCCTCGAAATTTGGGGGAGCACATTCCTCATCCATGTTAGAGCCATTTATTTAAACTGCCCATTATACTTTAAAGGTAAGCCAAACGTCGGTGACGCCTAAATTATCAATAAGATCCAAGACAGTCATGTATCGGACAAGATAGTCAAAAATTTTCGTGTTAATTTAAATTTGCATTAATAAAAAATAATAAGAACAGTTGTGTTAATTTAAAAAAAAATAAAATAATGTCAGCTGCCTTGACTTCAGTTGCTGTGAGTTCTGCATGCATGGCAACAGAAACTGAATAAAGAGCGAATTAAGTAGCGATGCCGCACGTTGTGGACGATATCAGGTGGGCACTAACAGGTAGCTCAAGGGACACGGATGTTAATGAGGAGCTGTGCACCTTTACAGGTCCTCGCGCATCAAAGGCCGAGAGGGGGGCCCATTGCGGCGGTTGGGGAAGATGGGGTGAAAAGCAATTTTCCCGCTCAGCCACGTGAATTGCAGTGCATTCTGGATAACTGGGTGGTAATTAGGAGGTCGGCGGGTCGATTTGGGGACAAATGGGCCTCTTCAGTTGAGGTGGCCGCCTGCGTAATGTGAGCGGAGCCCCTTCCTCGGTCCGTGGCGTCTCTGACGCCACTCGCCCGGTGACACCCCTAACAACCCGCCCCACCCACCGCCTCTTGGGGGGGAAGGTGACAGCGGCGCTATCAGTCATGATCCGGGTGGTCCTGCTGCCGGGCTTCATCCAGGCCACCACATTATTTCCACTTCCATCCCTCCGGCCTACCCAGAATGCACTGGGAGGAGAGGTTACAGCGAAGGAAAGCGGTGGCGGTGGCGCTCCCAGAGCGGACTCGCGCCTGCATGCCACACGCAGCGAAAGATGATCCGACGCACACCTGCATGCTCGGCACGAGCCGCTCGCTGGAAAACCGAACTTCCAAATTACAGTGACCCATTTAAGAGGAGGAAAAATCCACATTCCCGAAAATTTGTCAGCGCACTGAAAGAATAATAAATTACAGCTGAGATGTCCTGATTTTTTTCTACCTTCACAGGGACCACGCGTGTTATTTTTTCCCGGCGATGATTAATTTGTCCTTATGAAATATGGAGTGAAATTACAACTCTTATACCTTGGATGATAGTGGTGTAATTAAAGTATAATGCCCTAAAGACAAATAAATAATCATAACGGAGGAATAGCGCGTTTCGAAGCACTGCTTCGCTTTTATAAATTACTCACCATTAGTCAGGGCTGTGTATTTCCTGCACTTCTACACAGCTCATGATAATGACAATATTTTCAGCCATTCGCTAAGCGCAGGCTTTTCTCCAAAGTGACCTGAATCACATGTAAATAATGTAAGTCGGTGTAAGGGATACATCGGGTCCCGCCGGGATTCGAGCCCACAACCTAATTTCTCAGAGGCACAACTCCGCCGCTGTGTGTGTATAAGGGTGTACTCTGTATTCAGAGGCCTTGTCCCCGCGTTGACAAGCTGCCATCCCGGCGGCCCAGCAGAGCCCTGGCAGAGGGTTGCCTTGTGCGAGGCGGCGGCCAGCGAAACACACACTCAGCAGGAGTCTGCCAACAAGGCGGCTTTCTATTCGTCAATAGGCCTGTTTGGCTTCCTGGTGCTTTGTGTTTGCGAAACAACTTTGATCTGAATACTGATGTCCATTGATAAGTCTAATTAAGTTGTTTTGTCTTGGCCAAAAGGGAACGCGGGGGGGGGCCTGAAATACGCCACGGGGAAAGAGACGAGACGAGCTCGGTCGCACCGGATGACGGAGTGCCGTCGGAACGTCCCGGATCGTGAACAAACATCGGCGCTGCCCTCTTCCACGCGCAGGGTGCGAGATCCCCCGACTCGTCCAAGACGGGGAGAGAGAGAGGTCGCTCGGCTAAACTTAGCAATCGCACCATCCGTAAACAATGTCCAGACGTTATCTTATAACAGGAAAATGGAGCGACGCATCCAAGATATGGTTCCCTTTGAAGTGAACGCACGGAACGAGCGGTCGAGAGCCGACGCCGGCGACGGGGGATTTCTCAACAACCGCAGGTGTTCTGCCCATAAAATCTCCCCGCCCAGAAGTACTGTAAAAAACCCATAAAGCAAAGCAGACCGCTAATCTCATCCGGAGAGACCGGGAACCGAAGGGAAACTGATGATTCCACTTTAACTGCGAACATGAAGTGGACCGCTCTCTAACGGTCCTGTAATAAAAGCCCAGAGACATACAATTAGGCTGAAAAATCTTCCTGACGCTGTAATTATCCTATACATCTTCTGACAGATTAGGAATTTTTGGCGTAAAGGTGGTTCTGCATGGAGCCCTTGTTTTACCGCAGTAAGTGTTTCTCATGTTCTGTGAGCGATGAGGAAATGACCTACAGGAACACGACTTTCTCCACCACAAGGGGCTCATGGCTTCTCACTTCTTGGCTCGCCGAGTGGTCTCTGGCAATGCTAGAAGGTCCCACAGGCTGAAGCCAGCGCCCCCCCCGACGCAGCCCGAACCGACCCCCCACCCCCTTTAAACAAACATGCCGCATCGTTTGAAATCACCTGCTCTGCACCCTCTGGCTTTCAGACGTTTGGCCTTGAAGCAGTTATGACCGAATCTTCCAAGAATATCCAAAATATGTGTTCGAAATGAGATCGCGGAAGCCAGACGCTTCGGAAAGTGAGCGTTCGTCCATGTGGAGGACTCTCGTTCCTCATGCACTCTGGTTCACCAGGGGCAGCCGCCCCAGAGTTGCAGATTCAAAACCAACCTACAGCTGTAGCACCCATGAGCAAGGTATTTACCCTAATCTGCTAAAGTAAAATTACCCAGCTGTATAAATGGGTGACAATTGTAGGTAAATTAACACTGTAAATTGCTTTGGAGAGAAGCATCAAATAAATACATGTTTACCACTTATTTTTCATTACTGTTAACTTTCATTTATCTGACACATTTGTCCAGGGTGATTTACAGTGTTACACTGTCAGCTTTACACTAATTTACCACATTGTCACAGCCAGGTGCTCTCACTCTGTCAGCTGAAGATAAATACCTTGATAAGAGGCACTACAGTGGGGGGAGGGAGTCAAACCCATGTCCTTCAGCTGCAGATTGAGATCTCAAACAGCCACACCACCTAGGACATGAACTCTAACAGAGCAGATCTGTACCTGGAGCCCAAATAATCCTGGGCTACAATAAGAACTGAGCAGGAATTGTTGAAAAATTATTGAATTATTGAAAAAGTGAATACAATGCCCCACGCTGGCATTTCGTCAAAGTAAACACGAAACGCGCCGTCTCTACGCTAGGATCCATCTAAATGGTGGGGGCCAACGAGGGCCTTCATAAAAAGCCAATTTTCCTGGCCGAGTCAGAGAATCATCAATAACATCGTCACAGTGTGAAGAATGATGCCGGCGTGGTTTACAGTGCACATCCACATACTGCGTGAGCACCGATAAATTACGAATACTCAAATCACCAGTATCATCACTCGTCGTAATTCTTGCCCCCGTCCCCCTGCAGACCCCCCTATCCTGGGGAAACGGACCTGAGTGGCACCCCGGATGAACACAGGCGCAGCTCCTCTCTCTATGGTTCAACCGAAGGCGCTGCTTCCCAGCCCATGGCCCGTCTTAGTTCCGTCTCATTTCTTGGAACTACGGAGTGATTAAAAATTGATGAAAAATTTTATTGTTCATATCCCTGACACCCCAAGGTGACGTACAACACGAGGTTTGTAATAGTGCCAGTTACACTGACTTACTCATGTATACAGATGGGTCATTTTACTTTATCAATTCAGAGCAGGAACCTTGATCAAGGGTGCCACAACGGTAGTGGGACTTGAACCCAGGTCCTGCGGGTAAATAAACCAGGCTCATATAAATAAACGTGTAAATAATTGTAAGTAACTAAAAACACTCAGTTGCTTCAGGGAAAGCTGTCAGCTGAATAAACAGAAATTTCGAAAATATGATATTACGCACATTTTACTGCCACTTCCACGATGGTGTCGCCCTGGGGCCGGACACCAGCTGGAGGGCCACGGCGGAGGATGTGATGTGTTGTGCAAGACGGAGGGGCTCGGGCAGATAAGAGCGAAGCCTGGGAACGGCAGGAGGGAAGCGTAGAGGAAATGCGCATCTCGGCACCGACATCCCGTCTTTGGGACAAGACGCCGAGATGCCCACGTGCGCGAGACGGAGCGGGCGAGCGAGAGAGAGAGAGAGATGGGGGGAGGAGGGGGATCAAAGGCTGTGTCTGACTCGGGTTCCCGGCCGCTGATAACGTGTGGCACAATTAGACGGGTTTGACAATTTCCATTATGCCTGATAAAATATTTATCATACTTTGGAGATGTCGAACCCCTGCTGTACATTTACATAAAAAATGTGGGCGGGAGCACTTAATAAATAAGTGAAATAATGACAAAAGAGACGGGGTGGGGGGGGTGTGGAGGCAAAGGTGTTGGAGGTGTGCGTAGCATCAGCTCTATTTGATTTGCAAATCGCGGACGTCTGCCATCAATTACAGCGCGGGGCGGACGGGGGGGTGGCAGGACCGCGGCGCGGTGACACACGGCAGGCTGATGCACCTTCACAGCACCATTCATCACGCCGCTCCTGGAAAATGCCCCCAAATTGGGCTCATCAGTCTAGATATTAAACAGGAATTGGGGTACAAGGGCAAGCGGAGATGAAAGTGAAGGGAGCCGTCAAGACGCTGCCTAGTTTAGGGGTTTTTGCCGTTCGATTGGGGACAGCCAGGTGGGGCGAAGCCCAGCGCGGTGCAAAGTCACCTTCCGCTTGGCGCACAGCATCGCTGACCAGCAGAGGCTCCCGCTGTCAGGGGTGGCTCCCTTCCCGAGTCTCACGGACGGCCGATTATCGGCCCGGCCTCATCGGGGAGGAGGTGTTTTGTGTCGGTGAGTAGAGGGATGAAGGGGGGGTTGGGGGGTGTCGAAGAGCCAGCCCTCAGCTGTCGGACGGATGGTGAAGCGGAGCGACGGGGTGAAGGAATGAAGAATGGCCCCAGTTAGAAAGCCTCGACACACTCCCCCCCAGCAGGAATATGAATGACTCTCCGAAGGGCTGCGACGCGCTGACCGGGCCAGAAAACACACAATCAAGGGGGGCTATGGGGGGGAACGGCGGCAATCGGCTAACCGCCTGCTGAGTGTCACCGCGTAGTGGCGGCTGCATGTGTCACGGAGCAGGACGGCTCACCGCGGCTGTCGGAGCGGCACTGGGACGAAAGACCGAGGACACTCGACACAAGGAGAGTGTCGAAAGGGGGTCGGCTGAGACGGGGGCAGCGAGGCGGTCAGCCAGTTCATTAACCACCTTCCCGTGCCATTCAACACACTCTGAAAAGGCTTTGGCGCAAAAAACACACGAGAACACAACTTGTATGTATGGCCTGGGAACCATTTTTGGGAGGTCCTTACTAGATCATTATTATTCATATATCGGGATCTTTAATAAGATTCAATTATTTACCTGCTTATACAGTTGGGTAATTCTTACTGTATCAATTCACGGCGAGTACCTTGATCAAGGGTACTGCAGTCAGAGTCAGGGGCTAAACCTGGGAAATTCTGCTGCAAGGCTACAGCTCTAACTACTGGAGCACCTGCTGCAAAAAAAACCCTGGGACTGGATGGGATTTGAACCTGTAACCTTCTTTCTCTAAGACAGTTGCCTTTGTACCATAACATTCCCATTAATGCATCAGAAACTTTGATAACAAAAAGGTGAATAACAATGTCTCATTCGTACGCTGAGCTTCTCGCAGCACTTACTACACTTGACCAGGCAGACAATGTAAGACATGGTGCATTATTGTAGTTTCTATTACACACACTGGCTGAAACCCCTTATTCCAAGTGGGGTCGGGGTGAACCGGAGCCTAACCCGGCAACACAGGGCACAAGGCCGGAAGGGGAGGGGACACACCCAGGACGGGACGCCAGTCCGTCGCAGGGCACCGCAAGCAGGACTCGAACCCCAGACCCACCAGAGAGCAGGACCCGGCCAAACCCACTGCACCACCGCGCCCACATTATTTATTCAGTTTTGTCACTTTTCTCTGAAAGAAATTACAATGTTCATTTACTAACTAAGTTACATTTCGCCATTTAAACAACATGGTAACTTTGACAGTGTCAGTTCAGGGTCAGTACTTTGACCAAGGTTACTACGGCAGGAAAAGGGATTCGAACCTGGGTCTTTTGGTGGCAGGAAGAGAGTTGTAACCAGTTCTTGCTGCTGCCCCCAAGTTAATGAAGACATTGACAAGGAAAAGCAACAGGGAACAAAACCACATTGTTTCCTCAAGAATAATCAGTATTTCTCAGGTGCTACCTGTGGTTTCGAACCAGCGTCCAGCAGCGATCACACGTGCAGGATGGGGAGGCTCTGCAATCACACTTATCTCCGAGATTATGGGACCGGTCTTGGCAGAAGGTGGACACCCTCGTACACACCTGTCGGTTCCCACTGTCTGCAGACATGTGGCACGGAGTTCATTCATTCAGCACACGCTGCACACGGGCAGTGGTATGGAAAACACACACACACACACAGACACGAGAAAGTTCTCCGCTGGCACTACACCTTATCAGTGGCAGAGAAACAAAACACAACTTTTGGTTGTTGTAGCCGGTATCGAAAGAAAGGATTGCAGAACTCACCGAAGACAGACATTGCGGTACGTCTCCGAGAGAGGTGTGGTGACGGAGCGCGTCCGATCGACATGAACCCTGGTTACCAATTAACCGCGAGAGCCACGGGAGAGGCACGGCTTGGGACGCCTATCTGTCCCGCAATGCCGCTAACGTGCAAGAATGCCAGTGTCAACGGGAAGGAGATAACACAAGAGTGTGGGGACAGCGAGTCGGGACGAAGGGCGCAGCGGAGGTCAGCCGTTGACAAAGGCGGAGGTGTTTGGGTGGGGGCGGGGCGGTGGGGGTGACATCTATGCCCATCTTGGAGAGAGAAACCTGGTACGAGACAAAGAAGGAGGGGGACAACTTGACCGCACGGTGGACAACCAGGTTAGACATGGTCACACTGACAAGCTGTAATGTTACCATTGGGGTTTTACAGGGTGACTTGAGAAGGGCTGTGCAATCGGGAGTACAACAAACATCCACCCCCGGCCCCCCTTGGCCCCCACTCGTCCTGTCCCCTTCGTCTCCGTGGCACACATGATGAGGCTTTAGGAGCGGATCCCGAGGGGAACGTGCATTCCTGCGATAGGATGGTACAGGGGTTTGTGACTAAATCTGTTCCGTATGACACTCGCTCACATGGTCCTATCTGGAGTTGGGGGAAGGGGGGGGTTGTGAGCGGGCCGCGATGACAGGAGCCGGACTCTGTCTCACGCCGGGGCTGCGCCTTTATCTCCCGTCGCCGTGTGAAGCACAGCTCATCGGCCTGAGAGATAACGCGCTGTCAAACAAAACGGCCTTCCTGCTGTTTTACTGCTGCCAGAATTACACGCCTTACTGTTTTAGGAACAGTTCCACTTATGGGAGTCACGTTAAGTACATCGGTCAAGGCCAGTGCAGAAATCCTGGGACTTGAACCAACATCCTTGTGGTCACAAGTCAAGAACCGCTGGGAAACCTTCAGTGTTGTTGGTTGTTCAACATGGGCCACTGGACCACCCCCTTGCCGGCCGGGGGGAGCAGGTTGTTGTCCCGTGGCCCTTTTTACCCCACTTTGTTGGAATTGCCCTCCTGGGTGGGCACTTTTCCGCTCTTTTTTTCCTGCCCTCCACCCTCCCTCTTGTGTTTTTTCGAGCGCTGTGCTAGCAAGTTTGGAGTCTAATCCCTCCGCTAATTCTCGGAGCTGACTGGGTTTACTGGCCGGGGATCAGCGGCGTTTCTGGGTCCCGCACACAGCGGCTCGGGCCCCCCCCCCACCGTGGCCCGCCCGTGGTTCGGCCCCCCCCGGGGGAACAAAAGACCGTCTGTTTGCTCACCCCTTTCTTTCAAGAGGCTTAAGAACATTTTTCTCATTTTTGAACAGCTAATATCTTGCAAAAGTTGTCTAATCTCTTTAAGTTTAAGTTGAGCTTTGTGAAAGCGCTGAGCACTGATGCTTATTACTTGACTGTTATCCAGCTCAGTTTAATTAGGTCAGGGTTCTCTGCATGGAGGGGCCTCCACTGGTCCGCGCCGCAGGGTTCTGGGTGCACGGCGGTGGGCTAGCGGTCCTGACGGCGAGAGCACAGCCTGCCTGTTGGACCCTGGACGTGACACGGAAACCGTCCCTCCCTGCTCGCTGTTTTCTCTTTAAAAGGATCAAAAAATGACACAAACCGGAACCGTTGCCGCACAACGGAAAAATCACAGCATTCTCAGCTCTAATTCGGCACAGCTGCTCGAATTTTTACAGTCGCACATTGAGCCGGTTCAATAATGTCCCGCTAATTCAAAGGTATGGCTGCACCGCCCGTCCGGGCTCTTCCATCGGCATCCTTGTGGTCATATGTCCAGTTCCTTAATCGCTACAGCCAGTCAAGCCCCAGGCCTGTGGTGCCGGTGAGTAGGTGGGGGTCACGTCCTGTTATAAACGCCGTCCGACAGTGGCAGCACTACCACAGCCTCGGCACAGATGTAATAGAACCCACGCTAATCACATAATTACACGTGTCGGACCCCAGTGAGGACGGGAGCACATTGCATCACCACCATTCTGTTTTGGAAACGCTTGAATTACAGCTTTCTTGTTGCTTTATTTACCTCTGTAAGGGGATACAGACACTAGACACCGCTCTGGACAATGCCCTTTGCTCTGTGCTCGCACACATACTAATTTCTCCACAGGAAGTTTAAGTTACAGGAAACTGGCCCGGTGTCACCTACGGCCGGCCTATAAAAACGCCCATTGTGAACCGGAACAGCGCAGATGGCAGGACGGTTCCTCGCTCCCGTGCAAAACAGAAACCCGGCCACTCAGTGTGCTGCAGGCCATCGGTCGAGGACTCGGGACCCTACTAGGGCTTGCAAGCGACTCGTCCCTGACGGCCAAATGGTTTAGACATTGATCGTCTCAAGCAACAAGGCTCTGGGTGTCGTTCGCCCTCACTCCGTCCCAATGTCGCTACCTCCATCCCCGCAATTGTGCCGTTTGGCAGAATTGTTGTGGTCTTTGACCCCAAGGAGGGCCGTGAATCCGTTGAGGATGTTGAAGAAAAAAATGCTACAGCACTAAAGGAACAATGCTGCGACAGTAAACGGAAAATGCTACAGCTACAGGAAAAATGCTAAAATGCTAAACAGAAAATGCTACAGCGCCTGAATGAAAATGCCTCAGAGCTAAAGGAAAAATGCTAAAACGGTAAACGGAAAATGCTACAGAGCTAAAAGAAATTGCCTCAGCCCTAAAAGGAAAATGCTGCAGTGCTAAAAGAAGAATGCTCCACTGCTGAAGGAAAATGCTAAAACACTAAATGGAAAATGCTACAGTGCCTGAAGGAAAATGCCTCAGAGCTAAAGGAAAAATACTAAAATGCTAAACGGAAAATGCTACAGCGCCTGAAGGAAAATGCCTCAGAGCTAAAGGAAAAATACTAAAACGCTAAACGGAAAATGCTCCAGCACCTGGAGGAAAATGCCTCAGAGCTAAAGGAAAAATGCTAAAACGCTAAACGGAAAATGCTCCAGCGCCTGAAGGAAAATGCCTCAGAGCTAAAGGAAAAATGCTACAGCGTCTGAAAGAAAATGCCTCAGAGCTAAAGGAAAAATACTAAAACGCTAAACGGAAAATGCTCCAGCACCTGAAGGAAAATGCCTCAGAGCTAAAGGAAAAATACTAAAACGCTAAACGGAAAATGCTCCAGCACCTGAAGGAAAACGCCTCAGAGCTAAAGGAAAAATACTAAAACGTTAAACAGAAAATGCTCCAGCGCCTGAAGGAAAATGCCTCAGAGCTAAAGGAAAAATGCTGCAGCCCTGAAGGAAAATGCTACAGCGCTACAGGAAAAATCTTAAAACGCTATATGGAAAATGCTACAGAGCTAAAGGAAAATGCTACAGCGCTAAAAGAAAAATGCTCCACTGCTGAAGGAAAATGCTACAGTGCTAAACAAATACACTTAAGCACAGCACACACTGAAAACTACAAGAATACATTTTTAACATAGTTCTTATAAGTAAATTCAGTTCATTTTTTTTATGTAGCCCTCTTCCATTTATTTGTTTTGTAGACACTTTTGTCCAAAGTGACATATGACAAGTATTATGTAATATTTAGCTGACACCTTTATCCAGCAGGACTTACTATGGTACATACATCACAGCAAACTCCCTACAGAGTAATTTACCACTCTCTCTTTCTTGCTCTCTTTCCTACACACACACAGACAAAGCAAATGGGGAATTTACAGTCACCACTTCATCTGAAACACATCTTGGGACTGTGAAAGGAAACCCATGCAAACACAAGGAGAACACACACAGTGACACAACCTGAGTCAGGTTTGAACCCGTGTCCAAACCCACAGCCCAGGAGCTGTGAGCTGTGCACCAGTGCTTCCTGCTACGTCCCTGTGCCACTCATCTCGGTGAAGTCAATAAGGGCACTGAGCCGCACAATGTTAAATATAAGTAACAACAATAAAGTAGAGACAACAAATACAGTTGGCAGTTTATTAATGTACTGATCTGAAATAAAAAAAAAAGAAAACAAAAAGATGTGCTCAACTTGTAGGAAGTTTAGGAACAAAGGGCTTGAGTGCTCAAAACCCCCTGTTGTATGTCGCATTTTGAGCAATGATGGGAAAGCACACCTGAAGCTTACCGAAAGAGTTTATTTTTCTTTCCAAAATAAACTCTTTCGATGAGCTTGAAGTGTGCTCTCCTAACACTGTTCAAAATCCGCCATCTTGCAACTGAGGAGAAGAAAACAACAAACACCCACGCCGAAAAATTGAGAAAAATAAAATTCTGGGGGTCCGAGTACAGGCGCTTCCCAACCCACCTAGGCAGTGCAATGTATCACAGTGGATCTGTCCTTATATTAGTAAGAATTTCAATTTAAAAACAAAATTACTGTAAGTTTATGTACAGTATGTTAGCTAAATCTCTGCACATGAAAACAAGCACAGGAGTGCGGTAGTTAAAGAACCCTAAGGTGGGCCCCTTTGTACTACCTTTCAGGGTGTCACTTAAGCAGAAATACCCCATTGCAACACTCAGCTGTACGAACAGGTAAAACTGAAAGTTTCAATGAATGAAAGTGTCAGATGATGAAAACCAAAACATCCCCACTACCTTTTGTTTTAATAAATATACTTCCCTGTGCACGTGTCAGCCAAAATGTCAGCCAAGACACAGTGCCGCACTTGCACCTCAGACCACTGTACGCGGTCACGCTCTGACCGCCAGCGCCGGCCCCTGCTCGACAGATCAGGAATTTGTTTTGACAAGCTTGTCCAATAAATAGATCCAGAGATTAAGTCACTCCCTCAGTGGACGGGAAAAGTGATCTTATCGTGAAAAATGCCGAGTGTAAATTGCGGTGTATATTAAAACGAGCAATCAAACACGGCCCAGGAATAAATCCATAGGCTTAAGTCAGCAGTCGTGTGGGGTCGGGATTTATCAGACAGCAAAAAATAGTTACGTAATTCTTTTCCGCGCTCACAGGCTACTTGTAGCAGGGAATAGCAGCAGTCCGTTACTAAGGTTAATGTCCATTTAACGCTATTTGGAGCGCAACGGTTTGTGTGGAATCCTGTCTGCTCACATATGTGTCCAAAAGGTCGGTGATTTCCGGCGTCCCTGACACACATGCGTGTTTAGATACAAGCCTCATTCCATCACTGATCTGGGGACATTTGGGGGCATGAAGAACTGTTGGCTTCAGTCTCTGCTGGGGGGGCAATTTGCATTTTACATTTTTTTATTTACCTGATGCTTTTCTCCAAGGTGACTTGCAATGCTAAGGTCCTACTTATTATAATGTGCACTGGAGTAACCCAGGGGGAGCACCATGATGAAGGATACAACAGTGGGAGGTGGGATTCGAACCTGGTAGCAGAGTGCTTGCAGTAATGTAAGTGTAAATGGGTGTGGGTGATTCTGAACACTACTAAACAGTTGTGGATGCTGGGGCAGCACAAACACCCCCATCCCCCAACCCCCACCCATGGCTGCAGCGCTGAGACATTTGTCTTAGTCGAGCAATCAGGATTCTGCTTGACGGAGCGCTTTGGCCTCGACCTTTGACCCCAGAGGGCACCTTTATAAGAGAAAGTGAGGTTTTCCCCTGCGACACAGGTCCAACTCACTCCTCCCCCATGTCTTTCCCTCTCTCTCTCTATCACTCTCTCAGGTCTATGGGGTGGGGTGGCCAGTAGAAGGACCCCAAGGCACTGGCTGCACAAAGAGGGCTGATTAGGAACAGCAGGCGAGGGCCGCCGAACAAGGGCCGGTGAATACTGCGAGGGCCTGCAGGCGGCCCCGGCCAATCTTCACCCTCCAGGGAGGTGCCAGGCCCTCCTCATCTCCATGACGATCTCAGGCCTCCAGTCCACCCCCCTACCCCATTTACATGCGGCCGTAAGCTACGTGGCGGTGCGTCCCGCTATTGCCGCTGCAGGTTACGAAGACTGGCTGCTGTGCGGTGGGTTGGCTGCGGCGCCGCCGCCGGAGCTCACGCCGTTTGGCGCGTACAGAGCTCAAACGTTTTCTGTAGATTAAAAGCTGTGTCCACTGTAATTCAGCACATGTAACAAAGGCCGGCCGCGAACACGCTCGCACGCGTATGTGAGTGTGTGTGTGTGTGTGTGTGTGGGGCGAGTAGCCCACACGGCCAGCGCAGAGCAACACATATTTCAAAGCTGACATTTCATACTTGTGGAGCCATTTGCCTTTTAGCAAAATGACCTTCAGTATTGATCGCGACCTTCGCATCTATGACTGCTGCATGCTGGGAACCTGCAAGATGTTATTTATTGGCAGGAATACGGACACTCAGGGCTGCGAGCTAACGCTAACACAGCTGTTGCGGATAACCGGGGCCGACCTGTTCATTGTTTACCGCTGTAGTTCCACTTTCTGAAACATGTTCGATTTTCCAAACATGTCCTGTCTCATTTGGGCTTTAGCAGCCAGCCTTAAATTAATACGCCCTTTAGGAAAACAACGTCTCGCAGAATGTCTGGCGCGGCCACAGCACGCAAAAAAAAGAAAAAAATGTATAGAACATGGTCAACGTTAAGGAATATCAAAGACAGCCACAAGAGATGCATGAAGCGACGAGACAAGGTTTAAAGATAGTAGTCCTTCTTGTCGAGTCCGTCATCCTGTGTTGAAATAATAATTGCATTCCTTTATTAAAAGGCACCAAATTTAAACTCGGGAAGTTGGCAGGAACACAGACATTCTATCCCGCTTGCCTCATCGCCTTGGCCTGCTTGCACCAAGCGCTGGTTCTTCGGAGCTCAGTAAAAGGCATTCATGTTCGAGTGTAGTTATACACCATCAAGTGTTAAACTAACTATTACCAGAGTGCTGCCGCTCACTGTGTTCCCCACACGGGGGAAAAAAAATCAACACGGAGGACGCTTGCATTATTAATTTGTAACTTTGTCACTGTTAGCACATGAATTCCCTTTGAATGGGGACACCTGGAATGCGGCATTTTTCACTGCGGATCTTAAGACTGCGGGATCAATGTGTAAGCAGATAACGGGCTGCTTTTCACAAGCCCCTGAGCCCAGATCAGCCGCTCTCGTTGGAGCTAGTTTGCTAATTAAGCACTCTGTTAATTGTTTTAAGACGCTTGTGAGCCGCGTGAGACTGAGCCGAGGCTGCGGCGAGCTCTTCGTGAGCGGCTGCCTTCCTGGGACGCTAAGCGCAATGACCTCCAGGTCCACGTAACTGGCACGTAACGTGAACCTGGGCCAATGTGGGCATCTCATTTTCAACATTGTGCCCAGTAATACCAAAATCATCTTTTACTACACAGATTATTCACTAGAATAATGGGTGGCACAGCAAGCAGCACTGCTGTCTCGTAGTGTCTAGGTGGTGTGAGATGGCGTAGGTTCGATCCCCACTCAGTCTGTGTGGAGTTTGCATGTTTTCCCCATGTCTGTGTGGGTTGTCTCTGGGTGCTCTGGTTTCCTCCCACAGTCCAAAGACATGCTGTTCAGGTTCACCCACAGTGTGTGAGTGACAGAGACAGTGTGTTCCACTGATGTATGGATGAGTGACCCAGTGTAAGCAGTGTATCTAGCAGTGTAAGTCACCTTGGTGAATAAGGTGTGTGGGCTGATAACACTACATAAAGTTCATTGGAAGCTGGTTTGGAGAAAAAGGTCTGATAAATGTAGAATGGTTTATTAGCTATTAATTTAGTGAATGCATTTCTCCAAAGTGTTATGCAACTCACAGTCAACAAACAGATACAGAAATGCACTTGTTCAAGTCTGTCTGATACCACCACTTTTGTCGGTGCACGTTGCACAAGTAGCTGTGCATAGAACTGATGGGAAATACTAAGGTGATTGTGTGAGATGGTATGGCGAAAGTATACCGAGCCGAGAGGAGGTCAAGGGAGAAGAGCATCAGAAAGACATGTTTTTGAGACCCATCTTGAATCTTGAAAGGAATTCAGCAGCTCCGAGGGACGAGGGAGCTCATTCCACGACATCAAAGCCAGCAACGTGAACCTACAGACTTTTGACGTCATACTACTTGAGTGTGGAAACGAGTCTTACAGCGTTAAGCCGCTTAAAATAATTTAGTCATTTGTACAATGGGGTAACGTTTACTGTTCAGTATAAGCCAAATACCTTACTCAAGGAGCAGGATTCAAACCCGGGTCCTTGTAGTGCAACTGGCAAGTCTAACCACTGCACTACCTGCCCTAATGCCCAATTTAAAGTTATTTTTAACGTTCTCTATGCGAACAGTTTTCTCTGTTGGCTGAAACTGCATTAAGCTCCCATTTCTTTGGGTTCTCTTTGGCTCTGCTCTCCTTTTCCACATCTACAAGAAGATCGGCGAGCTGGAGGTCCACTCAAAGCCAGTGAGGTATATCCATAGCAGCGCAAACAAACGAACAGCAGCACCCTGTGTTCTTGTGGGAGGATGGCGATCAACTATTGACTGACCGATCTGGCTTTCCGTATGACCGCATTGACTTCTACCGAGCTTTGCTAGCTGCCTTTAAGAGTTAGGATATCGGCAGCCTATTATCGCTTTCCAAATCGCGTATCAACCTGAACCTTCGAGCGCAATTATCTCCCGCACAACCGAGCGCTCAAAAGCCATTAGAGCGACAAAATGAAAGTCGCCATCGATAGTACAGCACGACGTTTTTTTCTTGCGGCCCGATCGAAATCAAACACAGCCGTGTTAATTCTCCCCTACCGCTGCACTGTTAGTTTATACTGGGTTTCTTGTTACTGTCAGTACATGAGAGGCAGTGCAGAAACACAGGCCTTGCAAATATCCTTCAAAATGAGTCAGGACGCATGAAATTAAGGAGAGTGAAACCTGATTCCATTGAGATGACAACATGGCGCAGGTTCCAAATGTTTAGGGGAGACGTCCGAGGGAGGGCTATTTTTAAACCCGTGAAATGAGTGAACGACCGCATTCATAAGGCCCCGCGTCCGCTCAAGATCGGTTCTGTTCTTTTTCGTCACACTGGGCTGGAGTTCGGCCCCGGCGACTTCCCCTTAAAAATAAGCGATGGTGAAAGGCGCAAGGTGGGCCCCCCCCCCCCCCCGTCTATGGAGACATTATCGGAAGACAAGGCCTCCTGTGAAGCGGGGAGGACGATCTGACGTGTTGCGTGTGAACGCGCGTCCTGCACTGATTGAATTTAAAAGTGCGGTCGAAGGTGAAGGTTTCCTTTAATAAGTCATTTATACGCTCCGTGTGCTCCAGTGTAAATAGCTGTATTGTGGTGTGGCGTTTCATGTGAGCCCAGATATTTACATTTTTAAGCCCACATTAACGATGCTTTATTTTCCTACACTCTTGAGTTTTGTTTAGTCTTGTTGAGCCCTAAACTAATAGATAAGGGATCTGACCCAACAAGCAGACCTTTCTGACGGGAAAGCCCACAGCGCTAGGACACGGGAAGCTGTGAAACACTAACTGAAGGAATATTCACTACGCCGAGAGTGTTAAGGTCCCACTCCCTCTTCAGATCAAATAAAAAAGCTGTTCAGCCGGGAGCAGATAAACTGTCGCTCATGAGTGCAGCTCTTCATGCTGACGCCACTCATGCTATTTCGTCCTCAGGACAAATAATTACACAGATGCTTTATACTGTATGTTTTTCTAGCCAGCAATTTATCCCTTACTTAGCCCAGACTCTGTATGTTTGACCTATGAAACTAAACAAAAACAAAGCAGTTTTAAGCCTTGGGTCCTCAGGGTTTGACCCTGGGGTATTTTTAGTGGAAATTATTTAAAAATACCACGTCCAAAACGTTGGCCAGAGAAGAGAAAAAGAAATATGATGTGATTGCGATGTCTGACACTCACGGACTGTTTTGACAGATAACTCAGATTTGGAGATTGCCATTGTCGTCCACTAAATGTACAGTCATGTGCCGCTAACGAAATTTCGGGCATCAACTGACCGCACAAACAACGGTGGTCCCATAAGATTATAATGGAGCTGAAAAATTCTTATTGACTAGCGACGTTACGACAGGTATGACATCGGTAGTCGATAATTTTTTTTTCCACGTGTTCGTGATGGTGATGCTGTAAACGAACCTACTGCGCTGCCAGTCGTATAAAAGTGCAGCACATACAATTATGTGCAGTACATAATACTTCAAAATGATAATAAACACCAACGTTACTGGTTTTCGTATTCACTGTACTGTACATTTATCATTATTTTACAGTGCACTCTTTCTACTTATAAAAAAAGTTTACTGTAAAACAGTACACCGTGTTACGCCGGCAGCAGCATCATAAATCTCGTGTTTCTTGACTGCATTGAGGCTACGCCATCTAGGTTTATATAAGTACACTCTGTGATCGAGGCTATCCCATCTAGGTTTGTATAAGTACGCGCTATAATCTAGGCTATACCAACTAGATTTGTATAAGGACACTCTGTGATGTTCGCACAACGGCGAAATCGCCTAACGACGAATTTCTCAGAACGTAACCCCGTCGTTAAACGACGCATGTCTGTATTCCCAGGTGGATGAGGAGAATCCTGAAGCCAGGAGAGAAACTCTGGGGAGCAATCAGGGCTTTGGCCTTTCCACCATGTGACGGGCCCTCGCAGTGGGCTTGAGCAGATTCCCACTCACCTGGCATTTCACACACAGGAAAACCGGCGGCCCAAAAGGCATTAGAGCATTAAGCCCTAATGTTGTTGGAGGAGCGCTCTGTGAGGCGGAGCGCTGAAAGTGGCCTCTCTAACACTCGACTGGGAGACACATGGCAACCATTACAAGCAAGGCCTTCTCTAATCACTCAGGGCAGGCTCGCGCCTGCAGCCATGTCGCCTCCCGATGCTGATCCGCCGAGACCCGGACCGCCCGGCCACACAGGGTCGAGAGCGGGGAGCCTGGCCCCCCGTGTCAGAGGTCCGCAAAGGGCAGGCTGTTCACACACACACTCACATGGACGCACACCCGGGTGATACGCACGTACACATGTGCAAATCCACAAACGGGCCGACTCACGGGCACGCACACAAAGCCAGAGTGTGCCGGCTGTAAGCACACACCTCCCACTCAGCGCTCGACGCCGCAGGTGAAGAAGACGAGGAAGCAGGCTCCCTCGCTCACGCCATGCCGGACGACTCTTTCCGCAGCCTCGCAAACGCTTCCCATTTGCTCGAGTGCGTCAGCCTGCGCCCCGGGTGCACACATCAGGCTGCTGTAATCGGCCAAATCTGTCCTCCATTAAAACTTGCTGACAATGCTTAGGATGCAGATCAGCCACCCGAGTTAACAAGGTAAAGGAAACGGGGGCCTCCTTGGACTCCGACGTACCGCACCCGCTGCCGTTCGGCTTCGCCAGTGCCCCTGCATTCCCGTCAGCCCCCTTTCGCATTATAACGTGGGACCGCTTTCCCCTTTTGTAAATTTTCATTTGTTAATCAAATTGGTGTTTTTCGCCACAACGACTTTTAAAGATTGACCCGGTAGTACGGTAATTTTCACTGCATCGACAGATTGGAGTTGAGATGCCGCAAAGAAGCACAAACAAAACAAACCCAGATATGATGCTTAACACGGGTGACGTCACGTCATACGGGCGAGGGCTGCGTTGCAACATCTCGTCCACACACGCGGGAGGACTTTCAAACTCCTTGCATTTTAGCCCTTCTGCACAGGAACGCGATGGGTCCCACCAGCTGACAGGCCCCAGAGTGGCCCCCGGAGAGGCCTGTGACTCCTTGACAAGTTGGACGACTGAAAGAGATTGTTTGGTAAATCATGCTTGCCCTTCCCCCTTCCTTTATTCACTTCACCTACAAGGGGAGAAAGAGAAATGCAGGGGTTTAATTTCAGCCCCGGGTCTAATTAAACACGGCCAGGCTCACTCGCCGAGTTCCATTACACAGCTCCGTTGCACAAATTCAGTCCTCTCTATTAACACCTGCTTCTTTTCCAATTAGCCTCCCAATAAAGACAAATGAGTCAAGGGCGCCCAATTAATTCCCTCCTGTCAAGGACTCGGCGACCAAACGCTGTCAATGCGGTCACACAACAGTGAAGGTAAACAGGCATTAGAGTCCACAACACAAGTGTGTCTTTTACCAGAACCGCCCAGCATCCCAGACACACACTTTCCTTTTCTCCTTTCACCCTGGGGTTGTATTCCAGTCAAACTGGACCTTTTAACAAATTCTATCTATCATGCATATGGCAGCTTTCACCTGATTTCCAAAAGGCTTCACGATATCCTCCACGCTAGGCATCTGATCACACATAATTAATGATAACAAGTTTATTGATACCATTTTATAGTTTCTTATTCTTATTTCTTATTCTTAAATATAATGGGCCTCCCAATTTCGGATGGGAACACCAACGATGGACATCTGTCGCAAACACAACAGAAGGGTTAATATAACCAGGGCAAATTCTCTATCACCACCATCTGTGGTATATTGCCTTTAACCTAATCTTATGTGTTTTATATTGCGTAAATTTCTCTGAGATTATTTTCAGATCCGTTGAGTAGAGAAGCCTGTTAGCTCATGATTTCACATATACTTTCAGAATAGCTTTGTGGGGTTTCATATCTGGATCAATCACTTTAGAAAAAGCCCCAAACCTTGAGACTCGACTACCTGGTATCTGTGCACCTCCTGGACTGCATTTCTCCACTAACTCGTTCCCTCCTCCTCTGGAGGTGTGTCTGTTTGCAATCTGCCACTGTCCCATCATTTGTCTTCCTCTCCTGTCCTCCCACGTTTACTTAGCTGCTTTCCTGTTTGCTGTACCTGCCAGCTTCGAGCTTCGCCAGCAGTCCCAGCACACCACACATTATTATCAGGGTTTAAAACTGCTCTCCACAGACAAAAGCTTGGAAGGGAGGTGGACTATCTTCTCGACAGGTGAAACCATCAACACACAGGCAAGAAAAAAATCTATTTGGCTTTTGATAGCAAACCACAAAAGGGAGGTTATGATCTGTGGTCAAGCACTCGTATTAAAAAAAAAAAAAATCTGAATTACATCAGAAAGAACTCTACTGGACCAGTGAACGTACTCAACTTAGACAGATCGACCAGTAGAGCCAAATCAAGAGCTTCAGCCTCAGATCTGATTGAAAAAGCAACTCAAAGGTTGTAATGCATGAGTTACATGGCAATTTGCATAATCAGTAACATTTTTAAAGAATGTGTGAAGATAGATAGATAGATAGATAGATAGATAGATCCCTGCACATGTGGAACTGCACTGGAATGGACGGATTTCTGGGGTGCGCCATGTTTACCGCGCTATGCTTCTGTGACAGAACCACTTCTGAACCACTGTGATCCTGCACTGGACAAGCAGCTGTCTATAGCAGAAGAGCGAGCAAATACTGTTTCAAAGTTTTGCCACCCAGCAGGGGGTGCTGATGAGCTCAGTGACTACACGATGCCCCAACGGATGAGGAAGGGGTGGAAGAAGTGCTGTTTGCACATGATGGGCCAAGATGAGCTGGAGGTGAGAGAAAAAGCCACCGACACTCTGCGGGGGTGGCCTTGAGCCCAGCAGTGCCTTAACCTGCCAGAACACCTGAGGGAACTCAAACAGGTGATGCAGGTGCTGAGCAATGTGGCCCCCGCTGCACAGACAAAACGGCAAATCAATTGATCGCAAAAACTTATTAACTTCCCGCACCGCTGTGGAAAATTAAACAGGGGACGGGACGTGGTGTCTAAGAGCGCAGCGAGAAAACGAAACCAGACTTTTGTAATGGGTTTATAAACGGTTCAGGGATGAGAGGGGGCTCATGGTCAATGGCGGCAGAATTTCCCTTTCTCCTGCGGCCCGTGCAGCCATCCGTGTGGAAACGCTTTTCTTGTCTCTCCCATTGTGGAGTGCGTGAAAGAGCTTGTCTTCAATTAGCCCGGTGAGGCTGAGGGTGGAGGCACTAGGGGCGGCCGCAGATCACCTGGGTAGCCTCTAATCGTCCTGATGGTCACGTCAAACCCTAAAATGGAGCATTGTCTTTCCAGGACCCTGTCCCCCCCCCCCCCCCCCCCCCCACGTATCGCCCCCTCCGGAGGACCAAGAAAGGAGGAGGGCCGAGAGCACCAATTTGAGTTAGCAGCATGTGCTGCAGTCCGGGAGAACCCTGCGCGGATTTTTTATTAAGTCTTTTCCATTAACTTCCTACCTCGATAAGATCTTAATCACAGCCCTCAAATTATCCGCCCTGACATTTATCAACCCGAGTCATCGTCCCTCAGAGCGCTCTGCCGGGCCACGGACGCCCTTTCTTCTCTGCCGTTTTCAATGGAAGTTAATTTTGAGCGCATGATTTATCTCGCCGGGCTAACAGCATTGAGGCGGCCACCTTTATTTTGTTTTTCAAAGGGGGGTCGGCCAGGGAGTGAGTTATTGCCGGGTTGTGCGATGATTGCGTTCTGCAGGGAGGGTGAATAGGCGGCCGGCGTGGCGCCCTGACGTGGCGCTGGGGTCCATTCAGAGCGCTAAGAAAAAGCAGATTAGGCCTCTGACCGCGGGACTGACAGACGACCGTTATATGGGCTGACAATGGCGTGAATACCTGATGGGATCAGGGCTCTGTGACTAGTCCTGTTACCCAAATTCTTTCACTTTTTTTTTTTTTTTTTAAAAAAAAAGGAAAAAAACCATTCCTGGAAAGTTAACGCTTCCACTGCCGTGATGGAAGTGTGCATACAGGTAGAGAGAGAGCGGAAAACTTATTCTCAACATCCATGTGGTCGCAGGGTGCTGCTACCTGCCTGTTGAGACTGTTTTGATCAAGGAGCCAGTTTTTTTTAAGGATTTTTCCTACCCGTTTCTGGATTTGTTTTTCTGCTATGACACCAGGTATAATATTTATTCCATACGATGCTAGAATATTATTTATTCCACATTTGTCGTTCGCTTTGTGTGAGCGAAGCATGTCGTAAAACCCTGTTCATCCGTCTCTTGTCGGGGTCTTTAGGCTGCTGTGACACGGGCCGAACTGAGAGGGATGGGTTTGCCACAGGTGCTCTGCGCAGGGATGAAGCAGAAACAGAAGCACCGAGAGAAGCACAGCTGTGATGTGTCACACAGCGATCCTGCCACACGGCCCTGAGCGTGAAGCAAACATGGGCGGCTGTCAACAGCGACCTTCTTTCCAGAGGCAGCCAGCGGACCTGCCGGGTGCGCCAAGGTCAGCAGCGTGGACGGGGAGGGCGCATCGGTCCTCCGAGCTGCAGATTAGGCATGGGAATCACGCAAACCGGAGGAGCGGAGGGCATGTAATTAGCATGCTGTTTGTTACAGCGCAGGAATGTGATTAGCCGCGCGAGGGCTTGAGCCGGCGGAAGGAATGCAACGGGGCAAGGTTAGTGTCGGAATCCGGGCTCAGAGCGCTCATTGTCAGTCTCCAGCTAATCGCTGTCATACGGAAGGGATTGCACCGGCACGTCGCAGGCTAGCGGGGACCTCCAGCTGGACGGCCCTCTCGCCGCCGCGGATCGACTGCGCAGGGACGCGCCGTGTGCCTTTTTTTTTTCCCACTGACTCCCTATCGCTCCCCAACGCACAGCAGGCGGACAGGTGGAAGATGTCTCCTCGTACAAGTAAGGGTTCTCTCCCGCTCGCCCTCGCTGAAAGACACCATCCACAGGGCCGATCATGTGATCCCCCCCTCCGCAGCCCGGGCTTTCCAAACAACCGCTCCGCAGACGGTGAGGTCAGCCCGAGAGGGTGACAGGTCAAGTGGCCCTGTGTCGCTCCTCCACACTGATCTATTTGATCTGTTTCTCCAACAAAGCAGCTGTGATTGCCTTTGAGTGGGGGGAAGTGCCACGCAGGAATCCCGCAGCCTTGACACGCAGGTTGAATATCACAGCTGGGACAGGACCACAGACCCACAAGGGAACCCGCTCAATCGCCAACCGCCTTCCTCGGCGCACGGAGCTCCTATTCTCTCCAGCGGCCAACGAACGTCTCCGCAGAAGAGCTCCAGTCGTTGGACGTTCGCCTCCATGTGTCTGACTACTCAGTCCTCCGCAATCACTTCAAAATGACAATACGCCCATTTCATATGAACGTGATGCGATTGAGTAGATACCGTTAAAGGTATTTCACGGCGTAATCATTTTCCTTATACTATGCAAGTCTTTGTATATTATAAACTGCACTGATTAAAACATTCTGACGCATTACGAAGCGGGGCATAAGCCAACGACATTGAACAGCGTGCTCGGTGAGCCGAAGCCTGCAGCATTAACATTTAGTGTTAGCATTAGCATCTAACGCTAGCACGCACGAAACGCGAGCCCTGCTGATGACTGCTCGAGGCTTCCGGGGCAACGTGCGACTCTGGATTAAGAGCGACGCCCGGACGTGCATCACGTTGACGACTTTCTTCGCCCGCTGAATTCACACCCAAACAAATCCGCTGCAGGTTTTGTCCCGCACCACCTCTTTTTTTTCCTCTCATTAAAGAAAAAACAAAACAACAAAACACAAAAAACTTCCCCCAAGAGAAAAAAAAAAAAAAAATTACAAGGACCCGGCATCCAGTCCACGACCCAGAACAATGGACTCGTTGCTCCATTGTGCTAATTCTGCACTTTCCCCGTCTCTGTTTCGTGCTAATTAATTTAATCCTGTAAGCAGGTGTAAGCCTGCTTGTTAGGGAGCCAGGAACGACCGCGGGGGACCTGGGTCCGGGTGGCAGAGCGAGCGAGCGAGCGAGTGGGGGAGAGAGAGGGGACTAGCCCGGCCGAGGGACTGCAACTGGGGAGCATTACAGTCACGCCATAAACAACAACAGCACGTCGCCCAAACGGCGAGCGGAAAATCCTGTTTGAAACGGAGCGGCAGTTGGGGGGATCCTAATGTTACTGGGACAAAGGGGGAGGGAGGTTAACTTGTTTTAAGGCGCTTTGTTGGGCGCATCAACACCCCCTTTATCGATTTTACACTTTCAACTTGGTCCGTATGAGACGCAGATCAAACGTGTTCAAAACTACGAAAAAAAAACGGGATACAATTCAAAGAGTAACGTAGCTAAGGATCTTTTTTAAAAACATATTAATTTACTTGTTTACTTATTTGCTTGTTCCAGTGAGGCTGCTTTAAATGCGCCGGGGATGTGGGGACCTTTCAGAAGCAGGATCTGGCAACGCACGCGAGGCTGGACCGACCTACAAAGTGATGCTGCGAGCTGCTTTCGGGGCCCCGTCAGTGTGCCAGGGGCCCGGACGTGCTTCCGAGGGCTGCTTGGCATGCGGGAGGTGGCGGGGGGAAAAGAACACAGGAGCGGGAGGAGTATTCTTCTCCCTCAATAGCCCAACGACAGTCAATCAAATGGCGGAGGCATTTCTTCCGCTAACATGATAGCAATCTGCCCAAATGCACATCCCCTTTGGAAAAAACAGAGGCCAGAGCCTTTGCTTTGCTCTCCTACTCCTTATTTATTTTTTTATAAGGTGTCCAAGACAAAAGTTCACCAAATACATTCCCGTCTGCTTGTAGCGCAACAAGCTATTGAGCAGAGATAAGCCCCTTTTAGAAATGAAGGAGAATTTAATTCAGGTTTGAGTGACAGCAGGAAGATTTATCCCTTCCTCAGACAATACGGGCTTTTCGGGACTTTAATCTCCCCCAGACAATGGGCTGTTTTTCGCCCCTCATCCTGCGCTTTTCCCACGATGCTCGCTGATTAGCGCAGCCCCACTGGACAGTGGCCATTATCTCTCATTTTCTGTGAATCGTCCGCGTTTGTGTCAAGGGGGGAAAAGAAGAGGAGGAAAAAAGGAAAAGTGCGAGAAAAGAAGGGGTGGTGGTGGTGCTGGGGGGTTGGGGGGGGCAGAGCGAGAGGACGGGGAGCGAAAGGAGTGCTGCGTGCCAAGTTCATTCACGGCCCGGGACACGCGGATGCCAACAAGGTCAGGAGACACTATCATCGGCATTGAGCAACAGGAAAGGGAGGCGATGGATGAGGACGGAAGGAGGGTCTCTTCGCCAGCACCGCGGGCCCCACATGAGCCACGGCGCGTCACTCACAGCACTAAAGACGGGAAGTAATGAGAGCCCGGAGGTCAGGCTCGTATCCCCCGACGTTCTGCGCTAACAATCGGAACGGTTAGCGTTCGCCCGTAGCGACCACGTTGAGCCAGCGGGGAAGCAGCCCACGTCTCACCAAAGAAGGGTCCACTTTTCCAAAAAGGAGCCACATTCCCAATCTGCTGTCGTTTGTTCCAACTGTCCCTTCGCCTCAGTTTGCAGCGATTTTGCTTACGCTCAATAAATGGAGGGAAAAAATGTACAGTCACTAATATGAAAACGCTTTGTGCAAACGCACGTCAACCTGATGACGGCAGGCAATCGAAGGCATGCCTCATTTATGTTATTGATCAAGGAGGCACCCGCAGATGCCCAGAGCTTTGAGGTTCGCCACTTTTCTCTGACTGAGAACGGTTTATTTGCACTGTGTGGACCAGCAGTTGCCAAATATAGTACATCAAGAGGAGAAAGTGGAGCGACTTCACTTAATGTATGGTTCATATATTCATGTGCTTCAAGTCACCTGCACTGCATACCTGCAGAGATTTAAACCGGCACCTTCCAGCAACATTAGCGGTTTTGAACAAAATTAGTTCACTTAGTTAATTACAGTCATTTAGCAGGACCTCAAACAGTATGTACGGTAAAATTACGGTTAATTAAATGCTCTTGCATGTTTTCTCCAGTCCTTGTACTAACCCTTGGGATGTGTTCTTTCTATTTTTGGTGCTCCCATTCAAAATTAGGCGGCCAATTATAGTTGATTATAAAGCAATTATAAAACATAGATTATCACCTAACGTTGCATTACCTATTTGAACCAACTTAACTCCTAGCCATTATCGCAGTTTGTAGACTTCTTTTTGGAATTTATAGCCTATGGACCTCGTTCACCTGTAACGACATCACTCGTGTGTTTGATGAGTGTTGCATGTGGTACTCTTTGCTCTTTGTTACTTACATTTATTCATTTAGCTGATGCTTTTCTCCAAAGCAGCTTACAGTGTTAAGGTTAAAATTATTTACCCATTTCCACAGCTGGGTAATTTTACTGGAGCAATTTAGGGTAAGTACCTTGTTCAAGGCTACTACAGCCAGAGGTAGGGATCAAACCTGGAACCTTTGATCCAAAGGCAGTAGCGCCAACCACTACCCTACCAGCTGTCCCCGGTATTATAATCTCACCCCTTCATACAAGAAGTGAATAAAGAACGTAAAACTGAATGAAACTAGCGATCATTAATTTTATGCGTTCAGCTGCCCAGAGTGGCGGAACTTATGAAGCCTTATGGCAGTCAGACGAAAGAATCCGCATTTATCATAGAGAAGCGTCATAAATGGATCAAATGTGGCCAGAGCGCAACCGAGGGAGAACTGATACAAGTGCTGTGTAGAGGGCAAACATTTCTTTGGAGGGAGGGGCCCTCGAGTTGAATTTCGATGATGTTGGCACGCAAAAGTTTGCAAGACCCTCTTGCAAGCAGGCGTTCCAAATAAGTGTGCTTCATGTATCGAGTGGCTACCCTCTGGTTCTGCCGTTATGTACTGAGGATTTCTCTGACCATGTCATTTCCTTTGGCACACCGAGCTTTGGTGCAAAATGCAGGGAGACCGTACTGCGGTGCCGTGCCGCGGTACCAGCGAGCAGAGACCCAGATGGGATAGAATGCTACCAGTGTGACAGAGTTTTGAAAAGATTATCCTCCAAAAAGCTCCTGTGGGTTTGAACGGTGGGCCCAAGCTATGGTTAGAAGGAGCTAAATGCTGAAACCCAAGCAGAGATTTATCTCTCCAAAGCAAACAGAGGCATCATCTCCAAAAAAGTTGCGCTGCGCAGGAATTCCACCTCCTTTTCGCGTTTGTCGGGCTCCGCTGCGACGACGCGCGTGCGACAATTTGCGCGGTGCAATTTGCGTGCTTTCTTCCTCCTTTTATTCGTCCCTCGCTTTCTTTCTGTCCGTCTCTCACGCAGACACACACGCACAAACAAACACTTTTATAAATAACCCGCACTCAGATTACATTAAATCATGGAATTGTGGTTCACAGTTTTTTTGGAAATGCAGGGCTCCGCTCAAGTTTGCAAATTTAAGCTGGGGAACGGACCATTTCCTATTCTGTACAGTCCAAACCAACCCACATAAAGTATCCCCTGCGGGAAACAGAGAAAATAAATATTCCCATAATTACAGAAGAAAAAGACATGGGCCCATGTTTAACATGACAAACCCCAGATGGATATCTCAGGCTCCGCTGCATATGCGGGGAAACCACGGTGCTTTACCGAGGGGTCCGCGGGCTCTGCACACCATTACAGGGACAGTACATGTGGCTTTAAAGCTATTGCTGAGATTGCTGAGGGAGGACAAGTCATTGCATTGTGTAAATATTTATTTCAAATCTATCATTTTGGCAGGAGGAGTTCCACCGATGCTCTTTGTCGGCTCGGACGCCCCTCTTCGAAAGCATATGGTGGAAATAGCCCTTTGGAGCGAGTAAACGTTGCGTTTCCACTTACTGTTGAACGCGATTAATTTTAGAATTCGCGTAAAGGCAGCAAACGGGGTGACCGTTGCGTTACGGCGATTACGGGCGTTTTTCGTTACGCCCCGGGAGAGAGGGGAAACGAACAATGAACGAGAGTACGTTTTTGAGAGGAGCATCGCTTTTTTCGGATGCAAACGTGCAGCACGGCCTGTAGGAGACGGTGACGAGAGTTGGTCTAATTCGGGAAGCTCGGCTTTGCATTTAATGATATAGCTGATGCTTTTCTCCAAAGTGACTTATGATGTCACAATTACTTAACCATTTATACAGCTGGGTAATTTTACTGGCACAATTTAGGGGAAGTACCTTGTTCAAGGGTACTACCCAAAGGCAGGGGTCAAACCTGCAACCTGTGGGTCCAAAGGCAGTAGCTCTAACCACTAGCTACCAGCTGTCCCTGCTTCAGGGGCTTCTCACACATCAACTTCTATTCACACCTGAGCATGTCCTGCCACCGCCAGCTCTATTCAGGGCGGCGTTTAGAGAACAACCCAATAAAGGAAGGGGGTCAAGATCCCATTAAACACCACTTTCAACACGGTGTCCGTCTCTCTCTCTCCGTCTCGCCTCTCTCCCTCCGACTCCATCCCCGTCGCTCGGCGACTCGGCGAAGGTAGCTGTGTGTTTTGCGCGTCCGCTCTCGGGTCCAGGCCAAAATGCGGGGCGTGGTCCGTGTTCGAAAGCCTTAGGAATCTGACCTGCAGTCGTCTTTATAACAGTTCCTGAAATCGTGAAATCTCAACCACAAATTTACGGTCCATTTATTTTCATTTTGGAAGAAAAACCCCGACATGTTCGAGAAGCCCTGATGGCATCTTGCCGACGCAACTGCTCGAGACCAGATTGCGGGGACTTACATTAAATAGTTTCCATATAGCGACATCTTCACACACACACACACACTCACACTCACACTCACAAAGCTATTAATGTATGAACACATTAAATAGAGAACTTTTCTCTAATAACGTTTCCCGGCCAATCGCGGCGCGGTGTGGGCCCCGCAAGTGCCTTGTAAAACGTTTTTTTTATTGCCGCATGTGGCACGGCGCGCTGTGCGAGCCCCTCAGCAGAGCTCCGTCAGAAATAGTCCTCTCCTTAACAAGCGCTGCCCATCCCTTCCCGGCTATAAAAACAGGCCCTGCCGAAGATGCTTGGAGGATGTGGTTATTACTGCGCACGGGGCCGCGCCAGTTTCGGTAAACGGGGCCCCAGACTTAGCCAAAGGAATGACACGGGCTCCTTCTCATCGTTCCTCATTCGCTCAGCGCGTGAGTCAGCCTGGTGATATTATTTGTTCCAGAGAAAACACTCACTTCTTTTTTCTTTCTTTTTTTTTTTTTTTTTTTTGCACAATAACTCGCTTCAAGCTCGCAGCTCCAGACTGCTTCGGAGCTGACCTCCGTAATTCAAAAGGCCTGGCTGTAATTTGCTATGACATGTTTGATTTCTCAACTCAGATCAGATAGCTGTTGCTATTTCCAGGTTCCTGTGGACAAAACAGGATTATTTGCGCCGATGTCTAAAATGTGCGTCGCGTGCATCAAAGCTTATATGACTGCCGGTTTAAATATTTATTTGCGCTTAGTTTTTTTTTTTCCCTTCTTCTTTTTAATCACGCTTATATTGATCGAAAAGGTGCAGATGTTTCAGGGCGATTTTAAGCGCGCCTCTCTGCGATATGAAGGCTCACGTTGTTTGTTGTTGCTGCAGTGATGTAAAGAGCAGCCGCGGTGGAGGGATCCAGCGGGGAACTTCTCACCGGCGAGGTATCCCGCCGAACGGGGCACGCGGGACTCCCCGGGCGTCCGCAGACTGAAGGCCTGGTGGGAACTGGGGGAAAAGACAGGCCGGGCCGTCGCGGGGGAAGTTTGAACCCTGACAGCTCAAAGCCAAGGGCCCTGCCAGAGAAACCCACAGACATGGGCCTTTCCCTGAAAAGCAGGGCATGAGAAAACAGAGCACTTTGAGCGAAGGAGGGGTGTCGGCCGGGGCGGAGGGGGGAGCCGGGCAGCGGCCGGCAGAGGTTTCATTTGGGTGGGAGTCCAGCCAGCACTTGATGGCAGAGTGGGTGTGAGAGGCGGGGGTACCGGGGGTGTCTTCCTAGTGCCTTCTGGTGACTTTTGCTCTCCTTTCGGCCCGTCGATGGGTTTTCGTTGCTTTCCTTCAGACATCTCAAGTCGTGAGGGGACACGGCAATACCGCCCCTGCACGCATGCACGCACGCACGCACACACACACGCACACACGCATTTGCGGGGCCTTATTAAAAGAGTATGCAGAGTCTCGGGTGTTAGGACCGTTTTACAGACACTGTTTCCCCGGGATCCTTCCTTTCCCTGCATACACAACTTGGCACGCTATAATTACCGAAACCGGACAAATGTTGCTGGAATACATCTTTGCGAGCTGCATACCATGTTTTTTTTATTGTTCCCCAATAATCCCTTTTTAAACCACAGAGCGAGTGACCAAAAAACCCAAAATAAATCAGCGATTTAAATACTCCTGGGAAGAAAAACTAACTTACAGCCACAGTTGGTTTATATTTGGTTACTTACAGTTACTTGTGTTGGTAGAAATTTGGCCCACATCCCGAGGCTCATAGTGGGCAGAAATTTTGTATTTGAGTATTCTAGGTATTCACATTTCCATGCATTCAGAAGTAGCTGAGTGAGCAGCAGGTGGTGTAGTGGTTCGAGATGTTGCTTTCCCCCCGAAAGGCTCAGCTTCAAACCCGATCTCATGCTGCAGTACCCTTGATCATGGTACTTACCTCGAACCGACAGTGAAAATTACCCAGCTGTATAGATGGGTAGCTCTCCGTAAATAGTTTAACACTGTTAGTCGCCTGGAGAAGAGTGTCGGTTAAATGAATAAATGTTCACTGGAGGCGCAGGGTCTTTAACGAAACCCAGAGAGAACATCTGTAACTTTGTACAAAGAAATTAATGACAAATCTCTCGTTTCCAAAAAGTTAGAATAACGAGTCATTTCCCAGTTTGTCCAGTGTAACAATGTAATTCTGAGTAATAACATGACACACCACACATAATAATAAAAATAATAATAATAATTTTTCAAGGTCAGACTGATGTTATCTATTAGATCTAACAAACTCCGGACTTATGGAAACTTCACCGTGGGGCATTAGTGACCCAGACGGCCCCCACGAAGCACGGATTGGACAGCTGTACGAAGAGACCCTCTGACATGCAGGTTCTGCAGTGTTCACACCCCAGACCCGACAATTGTAAACAGATTGCAGCAGCACGTTCCCTTCTGAAGCCGCACGAGGTCTCGACTCTTCTTCTGACAGCAACGCGTACAGCAGACCACCATGAACATCGCAGGAGCATGTTTAGGGAAAATGAAAGCGTGCCACTGTACCAGGTAACATCATGTATACACCACACCAAGGGTAAATTTCCAAAGCAGTCCAACAAATTGTGACCCCTGCCCCGCATCTGTTGGCCTCAGAAAGGTCCAATCAGAGACCTGCAGGTGACTCCTCCTCCTCCTCTTGGTAATTCCGTTGAACAGATAATGCAAAATGTTTCGGACAACTGGAATGGAGAGCGGATGAAGGCCATTCCCCGCGAGAAAACGCTCCGCATGCAAGCGTCACTGGCACCGTCCGCTAACGTGATACAAAATCAGATTTATGAGAAATGCACACAACTGAGGGCTGAAGCAAAACCACTTGTGACACCCCCCCCCCCTCCACAGATGTTATTAAGAAGGTCCTTGGTTCTTAAATGCTGTCAAGACAATGAAAAACACAAAGCGTGACCCCCCACAATTGGAAACGGATCCTGGTTCTGAAGTAACCCTGCCCCGTAATTGAATCAAGGCCGCGGCTGAATACAAAGTAGCTGGCCCAAGTTCTAAAATAATCTCATTATTGATACCTTAACAGAAGTCATCGGGGTCACTGCATTAAGAGCCGTCCCGCATGCTGATGTAATTTGCTGGCCGGCGCGGCAGCGGGCCTTCCTGGCCGAGAGAGGCACTTTGGAGGCAGCGAGAGTTCACTTCCGAAGGGCGCGAAGGGAGACGCGTTATTATCGCTGGAATGGTCCCAGCGACAGAGCACGTCCAGCAGCTCCGTGAAATCACCCACACAGTCATCGCCCGCGGAAAGGACCGCGGGGAAGAGACGCCCCTCCGTCGGCGAGCCACAAATTAAGTGTCGGATTCAGCGGAAGCAAAATAATTTTTTGCGAATTTTTTGCCAGACGTAAAAAGAAGGAGGGAAAAAATTGTTTCCTGGAAGAACAGTAGGAACTTATTCACCTTACTGTCTTCGAAGGCAATATTATTTCACTCATCACTGCATGTACATATCAGTTCATAAGTATGTTTGCTTCATATGTTTATATACATACCAAAACAAACTGCAACAGCAGCTGTCATGGTGCTTAGAGTTTTCGTGTTGCGGTGAAAAGCTTGGGTCTTGTTGTAGCACCCTTGGTCAAGGCATTTACCCCAGATTGATAAAAATTTAATTAAAAATTAAAATGGGTAAATCATTGTTAAGCAGCTTAGTGTTCAAACCTAACACTGTAAACTGGTTTGGAGGAAACTCTCAGCTAAATGAATAAATAATTATAAATTGAAAAACTGGACATTTGAATATTTTATTGTAAGGGTTTTAAATACCTTTAAGAATTTAAAAGTTACATATCAAAACTGAAAAAAATAACTTGTTGAGTTACTATAAATCAATCTGGCTGGCCATGGGGCCTACCCCTCTACATCTCACTTTCCTGTCTGCATTTCACAGCACGGAGCAGTACCCTTTTATCGCCATTTTCGCTGCTAATGAGGTTGCCCGGCCTTTGAAGTGACTTCCATCAATAATGCATAAGCAGAGAGACGGAGACGGGACACCTTGGAGGGAGGAACTCAAGAGCCTGACACCCCTCCCCCGCCCCAAGAGGGCTCGCCCAGCACACCTGGGAACCAGCTGACCCTCGAGGCAAAGCCTGCTGGCAATACCCATTTCACCTCATGCCCTATGGGTTGACCCACGCCCCGCACAGGAAATACACAAAAAACACACAGCATCGAAGCATCATGGGAACGCTACTGTTGGACTGCAACACTTGGCATTGACCAATCGATAATGAGTTAACGGCACTTGGGTGTCTATTGCCATTAATCACAACACCATTAATTATATTTTTATTCGAGTTACTGAAATTGTTTGAGTTTAAGGCCAGACATTTACTCTTGGCTGGAATTAAGTTGTTTGCACTTGCTGGAATTAAGAGGTAGCCAAAATAATGAGTAGCCATTGGTGGTGAGCCTGTCCGCGGCTGCCCATTGGCTCGACGGGATACCCATTTTCATCACATTAACAGGCGTGTTTCTTTAAGTGCTTAAGGGCGAGCAGGGGGGCGTACGTGCCAATGTGTGACACCAGGAGAAAACACACCCGGAGCCCCCGCTCTTCACCCCTTCGCTGTCGAAGGCTACGCTGCGGATGGAAGTTAACAAGTCACTCTAAACCAATAAGCTTTTAACAGGCACCTGCAGCAGTGAAAATAAATAACTCCTGTTTGTTTTTTTCTCTTCCTCCCGAAACACTCGACTCGAGGCGTAGCTGGCGGAGCCAGAAAAAACAATTCTATTCAGCCACTTTCATCGTGTTCGACTTTTTCTTCACGGCTACTTAAGCTGGACTTCGTTGCTTAAAAAGAGCAGTTTGTCTGCCGAGGACAGACAGCTGAGACGACCTCGTCGGCTGCACACCAAAGGACGCGTTTGCCCTCCGTGTTGACCTACACATCACTAGCTCTTTTTCTGCTGCTGCTTCACTTCTCGAGTTGCAGGAATGGCAAAAAAAAAAAAAAAAAGATACTGTTTTGCTGCAACAAAAATGTCTGGCTTAACAAACAAATAAACTGTACGCTCCGCAATTGAGCCAAAAAATCATTTGCCAAGAAAAACACATGCATATGAAATATTTGTCGAAAATAACTTAATTTAATCGAATTTGTGCGCCAGCAAAGAGGAAAAATTTTGATCGGAAGTTTGCACAGATTGTTAGTCTTTTCAGAGTGGTAGCACAAAACCTTCTTTGTACTTCCTTTTACTAATATGGAAAACATGAGTCAGCTAAACAAGCAGTCTTTATGAGCTATGGAGTGCGCAGCGTGTTACTCAAAGCAATCTACCTAGCTTTGAATTTTTACGCCTCGCCAGCGGTGTAGCGGGATATTTATACTCATGTAACTGAGGTCAATGGTACCACAGCGGTGGCTCTCATCAAGGGTACAAAGACGGTGCTGCTTTCCTAGCTGTGCCCCATGACATCAGCAATTCTTCTTACCATTTTGGACCCCTAAAACTAATCGTTTTTGTGTCGATGCAAGGTACTATCTGTCTGTGAAGCATCAGATCGGGTATGAACATCAAAATGTTTGCTTTATGGCGTATCACAGCGGTAAACTCCATAAAACTACAAAACCATGTCCACATACGGCTCCAAGTGTCCCAAACTACATATAATAAAATTGCAAAGCATGGCAAAATTTAAGTAATTTCAAAATTGCACCGCATTCAATTAAATATTTAATTTTTGCTATCAAAATAGTGCAGATGTATGTTTTTATTTAGAATTAATAATCATTATTTAGGCAGTATTTTTGTGCACACTATATTACAATGATTCATTCATTCTGCAGCAGGGTATTTTTACTGTACTGGTTCAGGGTAAGTCCCTAATCAAGACATCCGTAACCATTACATCAGCTGCAACTCAATTTGTTATTTCTTGTGTCCAGCACTTGGAATAATTTTTTGGATTCATCATCTAGGCAAACCTGCATCATCTCTGTGGGAGTGATACTCTTCATAACCAAAGCTCTCCATGGTTGACTTGACCACTTCCTGCTGGGGCCAGAAGCTTCTGGAACGTGTAGTCAGGAAATGACATGAACATAATGTCACATCTGCCACACTGTTACTGAATAAACTGCGTTTAGCAGCGCCATGCTGTTAGACACTGTCACACTTGAGATAGGTGTACCCTGACTAACCCTGGTCCATGGTACTAGTCCAGGCCAGCAGAGGAAAATGACTTTATCCGGATCCGTTAACCTCTACAAGTAACGATCCTGAGCGATATTTGGGCAGCTGGTGCTGGAACCTGGAGCCTGGCGGTCGCGTGTCAAACTGCTTCGAAGGAAGGAAACTGTTCTCAACCCGTCCGTGTCTGTAAGCCCCATCTCCACCAGGTTGTTTCCACCTACGCACCTCCCGTTTTGAGAAGACAGGAAACTTGAACATTCCTGCGTTTACAAGATTCGTCCGCGAGGCCGGGCTCGACGGCTGCTGGAGAGCTCCAACTTCTGAATATTCAGAGAAACCGGATAACGGGAGTCTCCTACGGGCAGACAGCATGGGCCGCTTCGCATTAAATGGCATTAAATGACGATTAAATTGACTCTTTCAACAAAACCTGCTGATCTCCCGCAGCCCGGACGATGATGTTCCCCGACTGTTGACGTGCTTGTTCAGCTACGGCTTTGAGACGCGGACCAGGCCGCGGAAAAACGTTCACCGCATTAGCCACACGTTTTTTTTTTTTTCTAAATATCTTTTTCAATAAAAGTACTTTCCTTTTCAATAAAATCACTTTTTCCCCATCACCATTTAAAAAAAAAAAAGGCCACATTAAGCTTATTTACCAGAGGCGTAAGCGAGCGGGAGGCCGAGGGGCTGCTGCTAATATTTAGCCCCGAGCGATGTAATCTATCGGGGAGATTAAGGTAAAGAAGTTATTCTTTCGTATTTTATTAAGAGGTGCAGTAGGCTGTGGAAGAGAGGGCTTATTGCTCTTCAAGCACCATGCCATACAATACAAGACAAACATTTGCTGTTATTTCAGTAAACTCAACTCAGATGTGGAGGCCTCTTTTCAGAGGAACTTGGCATCAAAGGAAAGTCTCTCTTAAAACAAAAATCTTCCCCTTCCACGGGTCTTGCCCTGAACTGTGTCCGGTAGATAAATACAAAGGTGTCAAGAGAAAGAGGTGCAGTCCCACACCTAGTTTTAATTAAAATGCATATTGCTGACTTCCACGCAGGGCTTTATAGCAGTGGGAGGCTGCGATATAATGTTTCCGTGCCGATGGTTATGGGTATTCAGGTATTCGGCTCGTGCTCGGTTGGCTCCAGCTCATCCCATCATGTGGGTCATCTCAGAGTTGGGTCTTGATCTCAGAAGTGTCTGAAACTCTTTTGATTCCGGACCCAGGACTGTGAGCACATTTCACTCCTGCTTTGATGGCGATTGATAGCAGACAGCATTAGAATGAGCGAATCAAAGCAGGTGGCTGATGGTTAGAGGTGTTTCCTTGTGCTTGGAAGACCCAGGTTCAAATCCCACCTGCTGCAGTACCCTTGAGGAACATACCTACCCTGCACTGACACGGTAAAAAATGCGCAGCTATATAAACGGGTCAATCGTCGCCGATAGCTTAGCCTGCAATCCTTATGTTGTAAGCAATTGTGGAGAAAAATAGTGGTTAAATAATTAAGTAACTTTTTGTATCATGTATCCATAGTTTTCTGGGTCACAGAGCTGAGAGGGACCTGGAGACATGAAAAGCACTAATGAGGTGCAAACACTGACCTTGTACCACATCCCATGCATGGGACAGCTGGTAGCGTACTGGTTACTACTGCTGCCTTTGGACCCAAAGGTAGCAGATTTGAATATCCACTCCACCTATAGTACCCTTGAGCAACATACTTACCTTCAGTTACTCCAGTACAATTACCTAGCTGTACAAATTGGTCTGAACCGCTTGACCCACACGGGGTCGCGGGGAGCCGGAGCCTAACCCAGCAACACAGAGTGCAAGGCTGGATGGGGAGAGGACACACCCAGGACGGGACGCCAGTCCGGCGCAAGGCACCCTAAGCGGGACTTGAACCCCAGTGTACAAATTGGTATATAGTTGTAAGTACCTTAATGCTGTAAGTCGCTTTGGAGTAAAGCTTCAGCTAAATGAATAAATGTAAATGTGTTGGGTTAGAGCGGAGAGGCACCCTGTGGTATCCGAACACAGGAAGGCGATACAAAGAGACGGGCAGAGTTTCCATACAGGTGTGGAGCAGTCAGTCGCTGATGAGGATTTATAAAACAAAGCCCAGCATGGAGCTCATGCGTCGATGTTATCAGTGCCCAATGTCAACCATAACACTGAACATTTATCATGTGGAGCCCTTGCTCTTCACTCACTTGACTCCATGAATCCCTGGTTTGCACGCCCAACGTTCGCCAATTATACGATTCGCACGCTACCGCGATGGGTCGGGCCCCCCCGACACAGCTGAGCCGCTGTGGCATTTGCATTTAATTAACGAATTTACTTTCTTCATTACTTACATGACACCTTTTATTAATTGCACAGACTAGCCCTCAGAATGGGCAAATAACGGAAAAAGTCACTTTTAAAAATGGATCTGTGATGTGTAAGGCAGCAACGTTCCGGAATGTATCTGGGCCCTAGCTTAAAAGCTAGTGAATTTCCAAAAGAAAAATTATTCAGAATCTTCAAAAAAAAAAGAAAAAAAAATTGCCAAAGTCTCATGCAAATGAAAACGCAGAGTCGGCTGCTTAAGAAAAGCAGTTAATTTTAACCATTATTTGTTAGCGTTCAAATATGTGTGTTAAATATGTGTACCAGGTATGGACGTTGAGATATCTAATGGAATGAAAGCGTCGGAAAAGCTTTTACAGTTTATACTTAGCAATCTTGCTATGAGCAGTATGCCTTTTTAATAAATGAATAAACTGTCATCGTGTTTACCAGATGAATAAACTTTCAATTACAAAGTCAAAAAGGCTAAGCATTTTCTGCATAACCAAATGGTACGCTTACGTTCCACTCGCTCTGTATACCTCAAATACAACATTATGTTGTGCCAAGTTAAAAGAAATGTGTCATTTTAACACAAAAGGCTGGAAAAAAAAAAAAAAAAAAAAAAATCGCAATTTTGCATATTCCTAGATGCCAAAGTTTAGCTTAAGAGAAAAGACTCCCTGTACTATAGTAATCTCATAGTGAAAATATTTACTGTATGTAGCAAGCAGGTATAGCTTAACCCCAGAAACAGGGGTTTAGCGATGTACAAAATTTGGTTTACCATAAACTACATGGTAAACTGCATGGGAAATAGCAACCGTGGTGCAGGGCCCCCAGTCCAGCCACTGTGGTATTTCTCCACAGTTTTACTGCATTCCGCCAAGGATAATGGCTCTTCCATGAGACGCACTTTGACATCACATAAATGCCCACATGCAACTGTAAACTTCCTCCTCAGCAGAGTATTTTATGTTTTTGACACTTTTTTTTACATATCTACCAGCGCACTGGTCCCATCCATGTAAAATACCGAGGTCTCGTATTCGATAAATCCGAAAGACAGGCTGAACTTCCTGCAAATTAGTTTTTTTTTTGAACACAATAGTTTTGTGGGTTTTTTCCAGGAACCACAGTAAGGACAATAACAATCGGTGTTGACAAGAGCGGAACTCGCCGTGCCAAGAATGCAGCGCGTTTTCCTTTAATTCAGACGCCGAAAAAAAGGCCTTAGGTGTGAGGATTCCGTAATTGATGGCTGACGGGGGCCGGCGAACGGAGCGCGGGGCACCGGCTGGACCGCGCCGGGAGCTCGACATTTGTTTCACATAACGGGCTCCCAATTAAACTTTTAACAGACGTCTTCCAGAAACCTCAAAAACTTTAGTGAACAGTCAACACTGCAGATGATGAGAAATATATAGAAGTTGCCATAATAACCACTTTCTCTTAAAGGTTGCGGCTCGACGTTATGGAGACAGAAAAGCACAGTGTGCAATAAATATTACGATATTTTAGAATAAAATGCTTGGCGTGACACAAGTTCACTGCAGCCGCTCTTTTGCTTCTTCCCTGACCAAATGGACATTGTGTGGTATTACTGTCCTTTTCATTAAAGCACGTAAGAATCATTACTATTATTTATTCATTTCTCCAAGGCAACTTAGAACGTTACACACTTACTCTGATTTACCTGTTTATATAGCGTGGTCATTTTTAACCCTATTATTTCATGGTAAGTGGGTAGCATCAAGGGTACTCAGCGGGAGCAAGGATTGGAACCCGGGGCCTTTCGCTGTCTACTTGCTGCCCCCCGTTGAATATAATTAATTTGTACAACTGAATGTGTTACTGGTGCAACTCAGGTTAAGTACCTTGCTCAAGGGTACTACAGCATATCCTCTCGGGGACTTGACCTGACAACCATGTGCTGAACAAGTGTGCTACCTGCTGGCTGCAGAACACCTGATGTGCGTGCATGTGTGTGTGCGTGTGTTTCCAGGTCTAACATGCCGAGTCCAAACACCCTCTTCATCAGAACATCTGGAAATTGACTCTTTCACATCCTAAATTCATACCTGGTATGACATGTCCTATGTAACATAGTAACATTCAGTTGTACAATCTGATTTAAATCAAAAAGGGGCACCAGGTAGCCAGTCAAAGGCCCGGGGTTCGAATCCTTGCTCTTACTGTAGTACCCTTGATGCTACCTGCTTACGCTGAACTGATACAGTAAAAATGTTAATGAGCTTGATTGCTTAATCATTAAGCATTTCATGCTTCTTCATGTTGCAGCCAAATATCGTGAACCACTTAATAGAGAGTTATTCTAATATTTGAGGTAAAATAGGTCAGTGGACCGAGGTAGGATCTCGATGCCGGGCCATTGCCACCGGCTGTCATTAAACCACCGCAGATGCAGCACAAAGTGCTCAAAAAGCATGAACCTCTAGAGGAGATACAGTGAAAAAAAAAAAAAAAAAAACATGAATGACAGCATCACACTGCAAAGTCAAACCCTTTTGTATGCAAAATAATTCATTTTTAAATGCATTTTCATTTGATCAACATTTTATACACAATTTAATATGTAAATTTCACACATTTGGCTGATGGTTTCACTCCAAAGTGACTTACAGTGTAAATGTAAAGGCGCTTATAAATTACTGCAACTGTTACTTTGCTTCTACACTTGACCAAATGGATGGTTTTGCTCATCGCTTTCATTAAAACGCAGTAGATTATTAATTTAGCTGGTAGTTTGCGCAAAAAAAAAACAGTACGGTGTTAAATTACTAACAATTACTTACCCATTTAGAGAGCAAGGTAATTTTTACTGGGTAAGTACCCTGTGGGATCGGCAGCAGGAGATGGGTTTCAAACCCAGGTCCTTGTGATCAAAGGTGACCGTTCTAACAACTACGCCACCTACTGCCCCAACGCATTTAAGAACACCCCCCCCCCCCCGCCCTGGAATCGGTGTTTAATCAAAATACGGGAGTATTTCCTCATGACGTGTCGGCCAGCGCCGCTACGGTTATTATCCCTGTCGGCCTCGAAAAGATGAGGGTAAAATAAGACAAACAGCACGTTATGAGGTGACAGCGGCATGTTTGTGCAGGGAGTTAATGATTATCGCCGTAGCTGAGGAAGTCAGCGTCCGCCACCAGTACAGTGCGCCGCCGTCCCTCGGTGGAAGATGCAAATGTGGCTCGTTTGCCCCCGGGACTCCCAGTTGATAATGTCATAGAGAAAGGAGCATAATAGAGCAATTTGTTTTCCTTCGAAAAGCGGCCCGTCCCCAGCCGCCGCGGCGTAGCTATGAATTGGCCCACTGCAGAGGGACTTATCGATTTGAATTTTTAATGGGAAGACTAATGTAAAACAAATAGGGAGCGAATCGCCGGTGATCTAATTAGCCCGTTTTGTGTACGTGTGCATGTGTGTGTGTGTGTGTTTCTTTTAATAAGTCGCTAATTTCTGAAATGTTTTTGATCGGCTTTGCGGCGCGGTTCAAAATTTTGCCACCTTGGGATCCGTCGCGAGTGGTGCGGGTGGCGCACGTCAAGTACACGTCAAGTACACAGCGTGTGCATTATAAGAAGATTCCACCGGCACTGGGGGTGGGGTGGGGCTGGGGGGGGTGGTGCTTGGCTGGGATAGAGGAGCAGTGAAATACGTTGTGTATTCTTCCCCCACAATGCAATGTTCTGTTTGGCAGAGCGGAGGGACATTTGGTTGGGGGGGGGGTGTTCCGGGAGGTTCCTCGGGAGACTTAACAGAATTCTAACTAATGGTAATGGACTTCAGATACATACTTTGCAAAACCGCCTCCCCCCAAACCCCACTGCCCTCCCTCCCTCCCAAAAAACCCTGCCCTCCCAAACCCCCACCACCGCCACCCCCTCCATCTCCCTTTCAACAAGAGCAGTTTGTCAGGGTCAGAAAGCAATTTAAAACCCCTATTAATGAGAGAAAGAAAAATGCAAGGCATTGGGGGGGTGGGGGTGGCAGGGTGGTGGGGTGTCTGCCATCAAAGCTGACAAGAAAGCAAGGCCAGGTGGTTGTGGGAGCAGGGGCCCTTCCAGGACGGAATCTTGTGCGTAATTAGCAGGCTGGAGCCGGGCCCTCGGCGGCTCGGGATAGCCCCTCCGAGGGTGCAATTTGCACTTCTACGGGAGCCGCCAGCGAGGACACAAAGGGAAGGAAAAGGGAAACTATGGCGTCCTTTATCGGGGGGGACAAAGGCGTCGCATCATTTCAAAGGCGGGAGCCGAACGTTCCGGAAAAATGAAAAAAAAAAAAAAAAAAAAAAAAGGAGGAGAGGACATCAGCCGGAGGGAGCCAGAGCAGGGATGCCAGCGTTGAGTTCTGTGTGTGTGTGTGTGTGTGTGTGTGTGTGTGTGTGTGTGTGTGTGTGTGCGCGTGTGTGTCAAAAAGAGTGCACATCATGGGGATGGCACCTGTAGAGGCACTAATGCTCCACAAGAAACCCCTCCCAGCTGTAATAACTGCCCCGGTGGGTGGGAACGACCGCAGTGGGCCCCCACCCCGATGCCCTTCACAGGTACCTTCACGGAACCTCCTAGAACAACTGCATATTCAGTATCAACAGTATCAATACTGGATATTTTCAGACTCCAGCTACATTGCTAATACTACGATTTACCTTGATGGGGAAAATCATTTCTGATTCATAATTAATACGCGCAGCGTAGTCTGGGTGGACAAGCGGCCGACATTTACAGCAGGATTTCATAGTCGAGGCACCCCGTCCTTTAGAGAGGATGTTAAACCCCCTTCGGCCTCCTCGTCGAACCCACGGGGGAAAGCCAGGCCTCAAACCACCGACTCAGGAGAGCCGCCACGGACGACGTGTGATCCAGAACCACACACACGCAAACAGAGCGAAACACCCCCCCCCCACCACACCACCACCACCACCACAAACGCGGGCACAAAAATTGTGCTGGAAACCCAACCACAATAAATACCCCTATTACACGGCAGCTGGATAAAACCTTGAGGCATCACTAGAAATGCCCCCCCAATGCTTTTTTTTTTTTTTATTTTTATATTCAAAGCATAAAAATGACAGAGGTCAAGTGTGGAGAGAAATACATACTTGGTTTCCAAACGCAGCCTGGGATGGTGTCCAGTAATACATTATGGCAGCAAAACATATCAAATTCACAAGTTCCTGTAGTTTAGCTTCAACTTACTAAATAGTGAGGGAGGAAAAAAAGTGCAAAATTTATTTTTTTATTTATTTATTTTGCTCCATGCATGTTAAAAGAATATGCACTTCCTCTTGCTTACAGCTGAGAAATGCGGTCTTTAAATACCAAAGTGCACAATTTATGCGGTTTTTCGAAGCAGACCTGTTGCTTTTGGCTGGATACATAAGTGTGGATGATATTAATAAGAGAGGATATTAATAAGAATAGAAGGTGCTTTGGGAAATATTGCATTTATTTGTTCAGCGGAAATTTTTCATGCAAGGTGACTTACAGTGGTAGATACACACCACCTAGAGTGAATCAGTCATCCATTCATCTGAGCAACGCAGGGAGACACACACACACCATGGGCAATTTAGAGTCACCAGTTCACTGTGGGAGGAAACCAGAGCGCCCGGAAGGAACCAACATAAGCACGAGAATAAGAAGCAAGCTGCACACAGACTGAATGGGGATCGAACCCGTATCCTTTCGCACCGTCCGGGTGATCTGAGACGACAGTGCGCCACCATACTGCCGTTATTACTACAGTAAAACTAAGTGTGGTCTCCAGTGCTCATAAGAAATAAGAATTAATTTAATTTAACTTAACAGATTTGAGCAACATTACAGAAAGTGCCTCTTTAACAACCTCCTTAATCAATGCACTTAATAAGTTATTGATTTTATTAAGTTATCCACCCAGCTGTACACACGGGTAAATCGCGGTACGTTGCTTAACCCTCTTCGGAGAGAAGCGTCAGCTAGATGAATCGACGTACGTTTTCGAAACAGTCTCAGGAGATGGGATTTCTTTTCTTTTCATGGGTTCATGCGTGGAGCAGGAGGGAGGCGGCGCCATGCGTTGTCCGTCAGTCAGCAGCGGGCCGCTGCGATCCAACACCCCGCTGAAAGGCCCGTCCACGCGGGCCCTCGGCGCAGGATGAAGCTGTACTTCTCGGGAGTATGAGAACCGCAGTGCGGTGCGGGGCTTAATAGCCCATCTTGAAATGTTTTGCCAAGGGCCGACAAGCCGCACGCACACACACGCACACACACACGCACACGGACGCGACCTCAACATTAACCAGTTGTAGTGGTCATAGGTATCTGCCTTAAACACAGAACTGAGCCACATGAGACTGGGCTGAAACAGCACCTTATATCATAACTTATGAGCACTTATATCATAACAGGACAGCTGGCAGGGTGGTGGTTAGAATTGCTGCCTCTGGATCCAAAAAAGGTTGCAGGTTCAATCCTCACCTCTGGCTCTCGTACCCTTGAGCAAGGTACTTACCCTAAATTGCTCCAGTCAAATTACCCAGCTGTATAAATGGGTAAATAATTGTAGCCTTAACACTGTAAGTTGCTTTTGAGAAAAGCATCAGGTAAATGTAACTATACACCATTAAATGGGGCTTCATCATTTACACCGGTAAGGTTCACTACATGAAATTAATATAATTCAATAAAATGTAACAGGCGAGTATTTTAGGTGCATTAAAATTTAGGAAGGTTAATGCAGAAATGGATTCGTAGCACAGCTGGTAGTGTAGTGTTAGTGCTACTCCCTTCGGACCCAAAAGGTCGTGGGTTTGATCCTCATCTCTGGCTGTAGTACCTGTGAGCAAGGAACTCACCCTGAAACTGCCCAAGTAAAAAATTACCCAATTGCATGAATGAGTACATAATTGAAACCTTAACACTGTAAGTCTCTTTAGAGAAAAGCATCAGTTAAGTGAGTAAATGTACCTGAAAGAAGCAAAGCATTTACCGCGTAAGGTTTACTGGCTCGGACAAATTAAAATCTACCACGTTGTTCCTTGCACCGATAGCAGCTCTTGCGTTACTCGTTTTTACTTTCTTTTTAATTAAATCTATAGTCACGTGCAACATGGTGCATCATTTACGGTCGTTTCAGTCCTATGAACAAACTGATGACAGCGGTAATTACAATTTGTCTGCTCCGATATTTAAAAATACTTTAAATAAATAAATAAATACTGCTACTAATAACGACAACAATAATAATAATTACAGTAATAATAAGAAGAATTACAAAATAATGATAATAAGAAGAAGAATAAACAAAAATTTTTAAAAAATAAATGCACACATCTACGCTGCAGGAAACGAAATGAATGATTCCGAATAAATGCAAATATCCAGTGGAAACAGCAGGTGAGTTTTACCACGATTTGAGCGACGGGGAAAAAAAAATGCAGTTTGGGATTCCCGAACGGCGGCGCATGATACCTAATGCACTAATGATTTGTTTAGGATGTTGCCACTCAAGTGGTTGAAGAAAATGAAGCCTGGTTAGACTTTTATACATTTTTCCAGTAGGCCGCACTGTAGTTAATTAAATTAAACACACCAATAGCGCTCCCTCCCTCGGGAACGGCAAAATCAACATGCCACCAGCCTCATTTTTTATGAAAATAAATTGCAGCCCGAGAGATGGGCTAATTGTGTTGCAAAGTGAAAGAAGAAACGTACTATTGATATAATTAAGCCAATTTTCATGGACAGAAATAGTGCAAATAGGCAGAAAAATAAGCAGATCGTTCATGTGGGAAGGGATCTGTCTGCCCCCCCCTCCACCGTTTCAAAGAAAGTTAAGTATTATACAAACAGGGGTCCGGTGTGGTCCGGCTGCCAGGAACGCTCATTTCGTAATCATGATTCAATTACTGTGAATCTCCAACCCCCCCCCCCCAACCCCCCTCACCCACACCCAGGGTAAATTTGTCAAGAACGACCATCAGCTCACAGCTTAACCGCTTAAGTCTCGCAAAACACGGTAAAAAGTGCTCTTTATCGTTCAAAATCAAAGAGGCTGATCTCAGGGTGGTGGGGTGGGATGGGCTGGGATGGGGTTGGGGGGGCGGATAACACCGTGCCAGCGGTGCCGCACACTGCTGGTTCGCCCCGGAGAGACAGCGCTCGCCCATCTCCGCGCTAATGACCAAACGCTGGGGACGCGGCCGCAGATGAGGCTCTCAGATAGATGTGGAAGCGAGACGTTTGAAAACACGCCTCATCGGGGGACATGAAAGGCGGGGAAAAGCACGGGGGACCACATTTGTGTCCTTATCTCCACAGGATGGAACATCAAGGTCTGAAGTCATGTCCTGGATGAGACACCCTCGCCGGGGAGGGCCGCTCGGCCCGAAGGGGGCAGCGCTCCGCAACTCCACGCGTTTTCATCATGGCTTAAGGGTTCACTCCCCCCTACCCCCTGTATCGCCTCGTTCGATCACACTTCGCACCCCCTGGACAAAAAAAAAAGGACGTTCTTCGTCCATCAGGTGTCCACACGGGCGAAAGAAAAAGCTCGGCTTGAAACGTTTTCCTCCGACCGGATCCACGTGCCGCACGGACAATTTCGGAAAGTCCTCGGCGACGCCTGCAGGTTCGGCCCCTCAAGGGTACGAAACGGGGCGGTTCCAGGAGCAGGACCACTGGCATTTAGGTCACTTCCAAATAATGTCACGGCAAATGTCTGTTTTTTTTTTTCTTTTTCTGGACACCATGGAGAACAGCTCTTGACTTTTGGCAGAATTGAAGAAAAAACACAAAATATAGATTTAAAAATATATAAAAATGTTCGGTCCCAGCTTCTATTGCCGTTATTAAAACTTGCGTCATAACTGTGCCAGCTGAACTGGCATATACCTCAAAGGAAGTATTATTACCGTGCTGGAAACAGGGTAAGCGTCCAGTGTCCAGCTCCGAGCCTGCAGGTATTTTATGAGCAAAGCTCCTTGTCATTTTATAGCCTCTAATTAAAGACACTGAACATTTTATTCAGTGTTAATTGCATTTTCTCTGCTGGTCCAGCGCTACACTTTTGCGGTTACTTAACGTCCCTCCGCCGGGTCGTGCGGTGTGCGTCACCGCGCGCCGGCCAGGGTTCGAGCTCTCCCGGGAGCCGCGCCTTCGCAGCTGAGCGAGCGAGAGGCCTGGCTGTGAGAGGCGGGTAAAAGTGTGCGGCGTCACGACTCACAGAGCGGAGGACGGCCAGAGACCAAGGTGGAGGACAGACACACACCCACACACACACGCACACCATTGCCGAGACATTCCGTAACAGGAGCAGCAGGAGGCCGTTTTTATTCATCAATCAATTATCATTTTTGTTTTTATTTCCGCCTTTGCAGAGGAGAGTGAACGCAGATTCACTGCAGGCCTTATTATAAACTGGCAGGTCATGCAGAAGAGCTTCCAGCTTTCCTGGAGAGACACTCGTAGAGCGGCTGTCACATGCATATGCGTAACCATATTATTTTTATTATCATTACATGCCATAAATATGAAGATGGAATGACGCCTGTCAAGATTCGTATCCCTCAGAAATCTATCAGCATACAGAATAAAACAGTGTTAAACTCTGAGCGCAGTTAATTTGAGACTAAATTATTATTATTATTATTATTATTATTATGTTGTATCCAGCTCATGTCCAATGTGACTCACAATGCAAGATGCACTACTGCTACTTACTGTCACCTTCCCCCCACACAACAGAGCAATTTAGCGTATGCGCACACACGCACACTCACACTCACAGGAAGGGCAATTTAAAGTCACTAATTCAGCTGAAACACATGTCTTCGGACTGTGGGAGGCAACCAGAGTACCCGGAGGAAACGCACGCAAACACAAGGAGAATACGCAAACTCCACACAGACTGGGCCGCATTCGAACCCGAGCCCGATTCCACTGCAGCGTGTACAGAGAGGGGGCGCAGGGGTCACGCACCGAGAGACGTGTGCCGAAGGACGAGGGGCCGAGCGAAAGCCCTCCCCCCCAGCCTCCTCGCCACCCAGAGAGCCACTACCGGACCGGGCATGAGGAACACGAATCGAGCTCCTGCTGGCAGCGCCGCGCTCCCACTGAACCTTTGGGCTCTGCAAAGAGCAGGGTTACCGTGGTACCACACAAAGCCCAGCCGCACGGCAGCTATTCTTAACCTGCTCCGGTCCAAAGTCAATTTTTCCCCCCTCAAATCAGGTGTGAGTGCTTGTGTGTGTGTGTGTGCGTGTGCGTGTGCGTGAGCGAATCAGAGGGCAGAACGGCACACCTCTGCAGGGGCGGGTCCCCGGCTGGCCCGTCTCCAGGGAGACACCTACAGAGTCTTATTGCAAGTACATGCAATATTCATAGCGCGGCCCTTGGAGCCGGTCGTCCGCTACCGCCCCGATCCGCTCGTCCAGACCAGCAGTCGAACAATAACACGCCTCGCTGCTCCCCCTCCTCCGCCCCCCGCTGAAAGTTTGTTTTGATTGTTTTGTTTAACAATTTGAACAGGAGAAAAAAAAACTTGTTCCGTCAGCCATTTTATCCACGCAAGCCGCGCGCACGGAGCGAGGGGCCTCGGCGTTTCCATCGGAGCCTCAACCGCTCCCTGCGCCGCTTTATTGCGTTTCTGGGGCCGACTTTATACGATCTTCGCAAACGCCACAAAGCGCGCAGCGGCGCGGGTCGCCCGTAACGCACGCGGCCCGTCTGAAACGGAGCGCGCGAGTCGCACGCGCAGGCCCCATGCTGTAAACACAGGCGCGGTAAAGCGCGGTAAGGACCTGCGCAGGTGACCCTGCGCTGGATAATCGAGCCGTTAGTAAACGGAGACGGACGGCAAAGGGGGGACGGCATGAATGAAAGGCGCTTGCGAAGCCGGGCCTGTTCCTGCTCCTGTTTCCTTTTATTCGATAAATAAGTAGCGGTGTGGGGGAGTGAGGAACCGGGACATTTGGACTTTTACTGAGACCTCCCTCACCTCCCCTCCACACACACACACACCCCTCCATAAAGCCCCGCCGACAGTCCCTGATAAGGGGCCAGACGGTGCGCGAACTCAAAGAGGCCACTTGTTGTAAAAACGCAGTAACGCCGAGGCCAAGGACCTCTCACTTCATTAAGAGAAGGAGGTGCTGCGCTGCGCTGCCGACTCCTCGCTGCTCCCCAAGCGAAAAGTCCAACCGTGTCCCACGTTCGTCCTGTGGGCCCACCGGCTTCCAGTGACACATGGTCACGTCCTGCAGTCATGGAGCTGTGCAGGACAAAGCTCAGGGCAGCCAAAGGTACTGGAGGTGAAAGCAAGGCAACGACAGCAGCAGCAAGTCATACTACCCCTTCTAGAAATAATAATAATAATAATAATAATAATAATAATAATAAGAAGAAGAAGAAGAAGAATTGTTCTCCTCATCGTCATCCTGTCCAGTACAAGTTTTGCCCTTTACTAATTAATCTATATGCGTTTATTGGCATTTATTTTCAGCTGCAACTTACTTTGCTCTAAGAATGAATATATATATATATATAATAATTATTAAGAGACTGAGAGGTTGAAATCGAAACTGAAATTGACTGCCTCTTCCTCCGTTCGATCTACTTTCCAGGCGAAGAAAAAAGGGAAAGTGTTTCACCGGTACGCACATAAAACATTGTTTCACTCCAAGTCCAAACTCAACGTTATTAGCGTAACATCTGACGTCATCAATTTTTTCTACAAAAACTGGCCACTGTGTCGGATGAATAATATATCACACTGAATTTATATTATATACTATATATTTATAGAAAGATCTCTCTATATATATGATACATGATAAATACATATATATATATATATAATGTGTATACTTCCATGTGTTACATAAAAGAGGAAGAAATCATGCGATTAAGGTCATAGGTTCATGTTATCAGTTCCCAGTAGATGATATGTTACTTACAGGTTCATGACCTGTATTGAAGAGCAACTTTATGTTCTACTCACATATTTTCACACGTGCGTGGCGGTAGAGGGAAGAACGACAGCAACAAATACATTTTAGCACATAAAAGTATTAATATGATGTGTTATTATGAAAATACGGTCAGCGATGGCAGCTGATGGAGGTGTCCATCGGATCCCGCACCTTTACCTCGCTGTACTCTATTTAAAGATTTTCGACCGCACTCTGTGTACTTTTCTGTGTGTATGGGGGTTGGGGGGGGTTCAATGCGTTATGACAATAGTGCATATAATCATTTGTTTTGGATAAAAAAGGCAAAAATCAGTTTCTGTTCGTAAATATCGACGCCACAATTCCTTTTTTTGTGGGGACTCCTTAATAAATTGAGTCTCAGAGCGGTAAAAATACTAGACAAATATTAAGGTACCACTACAGGTCATCAGGCTCACTAAAAAGAAAAAAAAAAAGATAAACCCTAATCGGATGATAAACTTCCATTTAGGTATTTTACAGTGCTAAATACTGCAGAAAAATTAATACAAGATATAAATGTGTCACAATCCGTCGGGCTGCACAATAGCGCTACTGGAGCTCATATTGTCCGCGTGCTTCCATATTTCATACTTTCAACTCATGGCAGGGCCACTCATATTTTCATTGTTCCAGCTCCCAATCTTCTTGTACATTTTCATTCCATCCACATTTCATGCAAACAGCACAATAAAACGCTCTGTTGGAACTGCACTAAACCTGTGTTACTGTACGCCGCCGACTGCCCCCCCCCCCCCCCAAGCCGCCCCCCCACCCATGTTCAATACACAATATACACATTTTCCTCCAGTTCATGCCCATTTCATGCGGAGTCGCCTACCCACACTGATCACTATTATTTCCATTTTAGTAAAGGTCTGTTTTCTGTTAGAATCAGTGCGGCGGAAATCCTATATTATTTATATATATGCATTAAAAAAATTATGTCGGGGGCTGCTTTTCATAAATCCTCCGCCGTCCCGCGTCTTCTGCGAGCTCAGAGCGCGAAACGGACCTGCTGCCGCTTTGCTTCGAACGCGGAGCGTCTCAAACGATCCTGATATTGAAAGAGCGGCGGAAATGCAGGTATTCGCGCCAAAATAAGAGCGACGCCGCGCAAAGCAAACTGGCGGCGGATCGATGTCCCCGACAGGAGGGCGATGTCCAAAAATGTCCAAGTTCAAACCCGCACACCGTCTCCTTCTGCTGCGGGACTTGAGGTGTAATCACCCTGAGAAGTCACGGAACTTCAAATGCAAATCAGATGCATTTTAAAAAATTAGAAAAAATTTAATAATAATAATAATAATAATAATACAAGAGCATGGTAAGAAAATATTATAGAAATCTGACATGATTAAAATCAGATGTCTTTTTTACTTCGATGCTACAGTGAAACAAAAGTTTTATCTGTTTCAAACACAGAATCAGTACAGGCTGAAATAACAATGTCTAAATTGTGCAGTTCTGTTCGAGGCGATACCGCACTCACAACAAACGTGTGCTGGTATGCGCAGAAAATTACTACAGTAAAATGACAGCTTCCGATAGGTGGGGGCACGGCGAAGTGAGTTCGGGTGACTTTAATTGATTTGTATGAGTTGATCCCCTCTGACAGTGAATGGAGGAGGGTTTGTTAAACTGGTTATGAAAGTGGTTATTAAAGGAGTTATAAGTGATCCACATCAGTCCGCATCGGCCCATTCCCTCCTAGGAGGAATGACTTCTCCACATGATCGGACACAAAAAGAACCAGATTGGGGGGGGGGGGGGGGGAGGCAAAAAAGTTTTAATATAGAAGTCTTTCTTTAAAAACACAATCATTGAATGATAATAATTTATAAAAGGAATTACTGGAGCTATCTGTAATGTCTGGGTGTGACTTTTCTGGCCTGTGTGTGAACTGTACATGCCGGAGGCCTCTCAGAATCCATGTTCATAGCTGAGAATTTGTGCAAACGGACAGAAATACATTTAAAAAAAAAGAAAAATGACACTGTGCGACCTCCATCCACTCCACATCGGTGTGATTTTTTTTTTTTTTTTTTTTTAAAAAAACCCTGTCAAACGTCTGAGAAAGTAGCGCTTCGGAGCGGCTCCCTTCATAAAGCGCGTTTGCGTTTTCCTACAACTTCCAGGTATCTGGAAAGTTCTCGCGTGTCGCACATCTCCAGGTTGTCACATCAGCTCGAATGGAATCATAAAAAATATCACTCACCAATTATACAAACGTCATTCGTTACCCTGTTATCCAAGGGTAAAAGTGTTAGTTACAAGTCAATATACATATTATAAAAAGAAAATAAAAACCTTCCAGGTGCATTAATGCTTCACGTGCATATTTAATACATTGCAGGTATTTTTACTCAGTAGTTTAGTGTTACTTATGGTGGTACAGGTATTTTTTTTTGTGAAATAAAACATTAAGTATCGCAGTAAGTAATAAAAAGGATTTCAGTTATCAAAGCAGACAAAATATATGAAAATATTAGGTAAAAGTATTTGTTCAGTTTCTCACACACTTACTGTACAATTTTGCTAAATTAAATGCATATCGATTAAGCGGTAAAACAGTAATTTTAAATATGCATAGAACACGTCACAACAAAATAAAAATGTGGCAATTTCACAGAAAGCATTTTTCACCGCTGAAATATTATTTTAGATTGGCTTTACCTTTACCTTCGTTGTTACATGTTGCTGAACTACAACTTTTCTGTTTTGTTAACGTCCTTCAGGCTTTTGGGGAGAATTTGGGAGGAAAAGCGAGCGCGCGCCGAAAACTGCATTTTAACGCGCGAGAGAAATTAACCAGAAAAGGCAACGAGCTTTGACAGAATCTAATCCGACATCATGCATCACAATTCCACAAAATGTCGAAAGTGCACAGCTGCTGATCCACGCGCGTTTTGGGCTTAACATTTTACACATGTTCTTTTTTTTCTTTTCCACCTCGAGGTAAAAACGGATGCAAAAATACGACAATTGCACATTACTGTTTCACATTCCTTCAAACGCTGCTTCAACAACAGATTTAATAACGCACGAGAGCGTCCGAGCAGCATTTGTATCTGTTGCACAGGCAATGGAACAAAAAGTGGCCTCATAAAGAGAGAAAAATATGAAACCAAACTACCTTCATGCACAGCAACGCGCGCGTGGAAGAGTAAAGACAATAAAGAGCCACAAAGTGAGCAGCAGTCCACAGAAATTTCCTTCAGCACAAACATTATTGATTGTCATTCCCAGAAGGAGCCCCGCGCCGAGCATGAGTCGAACCCAGCGCCTCGCGAGCGGACAAAATATTAATATTAATAATAACGGTAACAGTGATCATGATGCTACTAGGAGCGGGAGGACTTTCCACGAAAGCTCGGGCGTTTTTTCTCCGAAAACTCCCCGTCCGAACACGGCGTGCCCCCGAGTGCCCGTGTGCGCGTCCCCTGCGCGTTCCCCCTGCGCGCCACGAGCAGTGTTACAGCGCCCACTATTTCAAAAGCCGGGAACATTATTTCACAAGACTTGGAACGACTCAGTACTTTTTAAAAAAAGTTCGTATCCCTGTCGACAAACTTTTTCCAGCGAAGTTGTTCCCCTTCGAAACAGTTTTGAGCCGGTTTTTCGAACGCTGAGCGCGCGCAGAATTGCGCGGAAAAGCGGCGGCGTGCGCCGCGCGAGGACTTTTCGCTCTGTGTGTGTGTGCGCGTGTGTGTATATATATATATTTATATATACTTTGGCCCCCCTGTTCTTGTCACTTTTTTTTACAACAAACAGCAGCGCTGTTCCATCACATTAGGAAACTGGGAGCCCCGCGCAGCTGAGGAAGGAGAAGACGAACGAAGACGAAGCGGCGGCCGCGCGGGCGCCCGCGACACACGGCGCGCGTGGACTTTCCGCACTTTTTTTTGAAGTGACCAAGAACACGCTGGAGAGCAGGAAGGAGACACCCGCACGTGAAGCGCTCCTCGGGACACTGTGGAGGTGCGAGGGGGGACACCCCGCCGGTCCCACCCGGGTGCGGAAGGAGAGCAGAGGAGAGGAGAGGAGAAGAAGCGGCGTGAGGAGCAGAAGGGAGAAGGAAGGAGGATGAGAAGGAGCGCGAGAAGGAGACCTACTTTTGGCCAGCTTCCTCGCCCTCGCCTTGGACCTCATCTCGGCGGCGGCGCGCGGATCCCCGTCGTCCTCCTCGAGCGCACGAGCAGCAGCGGCGGCGGCGGCAGCGCTGTCTTCATCTCACGCGCATTGTCAGTCCGGACACCTTCGCACATGCGCACAGGCCATTCAATCTGACACCCGCGTCGGGGCCAAAAAACTTTCCAATGTATTCATCATCATCACTCCTCTTTTTTTTGTCCTATCGTCTCCCCTTTAGATCACTTATCTCTTCCCCTCCTCCCCCTTCTCTCCGCACCATCTCAGACTCTTTGGACCCCCCCCCCTCTCCTTCCCCACCCCCCATGAGCCCCCCACCCCCCCATCCAACACGCCCGCTCCCTTTAAGAGGTATAACTCTTTTTTTTATTTATTCGCCAACCTGCGGGATCCGGTCTCGCGCTGGACAGCGCGCGATGCGGGGGTCAAGGTCGCATCCCCGCGCGCTGCAAGGTGACTGTTTTCATATCAAATACCGAACCGCTCATTATAATAATTGTAAAAGATGAGACAGTGGAAATGTGCAATTTACAATGGATTCGAGGTAAAGTATTATCAGTATCTCAACACCTGTGTTGTGACAATTATAACTGTAATAATACGTGTAATCGTTCTTTCTTTTTTTTTTTTTACTTGTTATTGCCATTAAATGTTTGTGTCGTGCATTGGTTCTTGCTTTTTTATTTCTTTGTGCGTTTTATACCTCTCATTTTTGTCAGTTAAATATAATACTTGAAATTAAATGAGCTGTTGATCAGGTGGTCGGATGAGTGTGAGTTTATCTCACGAGAGCAATTTTAGTTATTTAGGAAATTGTTACTGTCATACAGTAAAAGTGCTGTATTACCTGAGCTCCGCCAGTAGGTTTAAGGTGAGAAGTGTGTGACTGTGCTTTGAAGGACGTGAATTAGCGGTGCGCGTGCAGCGTGTGCGCGGTATGCGTGCGGTGCGTGCGGTGTGTGCGGGGACTCCGCGGTGACACGGCGCCGCAGCCACCCCCTCCCCTCAGCACCCAAGCCCCCCAACCCCCGCATCAGCACACCGAGCTGGGAACAGGAGCGAAGGTGCGGGAGTCCTGCGGGTCGCTGCGCTCCACCAGTTGGTTTTTAGATCCGACACACAAGTGTGTTAACGGGGAAACACCGCGCAGGGAGTCCGAGGAGCGGGGGGACCTGGTGGAGGAACGCGTGGGGGGAGCTGACAGGTTCAGATCCAGGTGGAGATCAAGGTCCCCGACCTGATAGAAGACCAGGTGGACGAGCAGGTAACGAGCCAGGTGGAAGAGCAGATGGAGGACCGGTGAGGTGAGTGTGACTCTCACTTTACCTGTGTGAGGTGAGCAGGATTCTCAGAACACGTGCATGTAGGATCAGCACACCTCGTGATTAATACACCTGTAACACGTTTCATCCACATCTATTATTCTTCATGTATGGACACCTGTTATATTTATGGATGAAAGTATGTGCGAGTGTGTGTGTGAGAGAGAGAGCGAGAGAGAGCGTTTGGAGGAGTAGGTGTGCGAGTGCGTGTGTGGAGGACAAAATGTGTGTGTGTGTCTGTCTGTGTATGTGTGTGTGTGTCACTCGCTTGATGCGATAATCGACATGTTAATATGCGCCGCATGTTTCAGTGTAAAACAAATGTCAGCTGCATTGTATTACATACTATTGTGTTTCTCTATATATTATTTCATATTCAATATTTACTATAATATGCAATTTTTATTAGACTGAAAACAGTTAAAAATGTTTATGAGAAATACCAACTTTAGTTAAATACGTTTATTCTGATGTTGATTTAATTTTATATCATTTAGTGAAATATATTTTTTGCATCTTAACAAACTTCACATTTATTATGAAAGTGAAATGTTAAATTCTGTGCAATTTCACTCTGTTACCGCATGCAATTTTTCATGAAAATGTGTCAAAGACCGATGAAAATGCGTCCAATTAAAGATCATTCAATGAGGCAAGGGGTATTTTATTTTTACATTTCTAGCTCATTTTTCTTATATTTCTATTTTAATTATTTTTCATTTTAATTATTATTATTTTAAAGCTTCACGCGTTTGTCCACGCCGCCCTTTAACTCCTTCCATCACAGAGTTAAAAAAAAAAAAAAGGTGTAAAAAATGTTAAAATTACTAGAAAGTTCCCGACTCTCGAACGCACAACCCCAAGGATCTGAATGGGAAGAAGGTTCAAGTGCGCTTCTGCTCAGCACAGGTGAAAGTGCGTTCAAGCACCACCCAGTTCTTTCTTAATTCTGCTTTATAAGTGTGTGTGGGTGTGTTTTTTTTTTTTTTTGCCTAGTTCATTTCACACTCTCAATCCAAATATATCAGCGCAAATCAGATCAACGGAACACCTCAAGTCACGCGCTCAGTACATATATTATTATTATTATAAGCTGTATTATTTTATTGCTTTGGTGGTTGGCCTTTCTGTTTGTATTTGTGTGCACCGAGACTCGGGTCAGTCATCACACGCGCGCTAAGGTCGGGGGTTATGTACACTATTATGTACACTATTATGCGCATTATTATGCAAATAAGGCGCGAGACGCGAGAGGAGCCTGTAAATGACTCAGTGCGATTTTGTGAATCGATTGAGCAGCGCCGACAGCCCCGGGGAGGAAAATGTGACAAGGGACCGCGGCGATCGGCTCGGAAAAGTGCGTTTACTGACACCGGTACCACACTCGCGAGGACACGCGGCACCACGGCACTGCATGAAAAAAAATAAATAAATGAGAGACTCAAAAGATTATCATTATCTCAGCACTGGAAAGACACCCGATCGAAGGGCAGCCAGCAGCTCGCGCTCGTCCACGCGCGCTCATCATGTCAGCAGCAACAGCGACCAAAACATCATTGATCAGCAACAGCGATCAATAACTTAAAACAGACCGCTATGTGGCAAAATATTAGTAGCGCAATAATTTATTCTTCATAAGCAAGGGTGACAGCGTGACAGGAACGCGCGCACGGAGAAAACCCGTCACGACCGAAACCGTGCTTCACTGTACGATCTCTTGTGCAGCATCTCGAATTTAATTAATTCCAGTTTTAATAATTCGGTTCATAAATAATTTATATGTTGAATCAATTAAAAAAAAATGTTAAGACATTCCTCTAATCGTTAACTGGGAGTCAGACCGTGATCATTTCTTTTATTTCTAAATAATAAATTGTACAAACAACATGTAACTCCTTATTTTCTGGTTTGTGAAATTTAAATATGTTTCTTGTGTAGTAAATATTGCGTAATATACACATAAATTGCCATATGGCAATTTATGTGTATATTACGCAATATTTATTACACAATAAATGTATATATGTATATACACATTTATGTGTATATACATACATAAATATACAAAATGTTTACCGTCTATAATCATGTTTGCCAGTTATGATCCTATCTTTATGAACCTGTACTACGTGTGTTTGCCCCTCTCTGATTTATCCCTGCTGTCATAACCCCGTGTTTTTTTTTTTTCTTTTTTTTTTTTTTCAGGCAGCTGTGCTTGTGCTCATTCTGAAATACAGACTTTTCCAATTTTGTTTGTGTGCCGAGGCCTGCAATATTTTGGAGAAGAACAGACTGGAAATAAGAGCCGTTTAAAGAGCGTCTCACCAGCGCGCGCAACACGAGCGCGTCTTGCAGCTCCAAAAACGCGAATTTTCAGCAGCCAGAGCAGCAGGAGCTGTAGGTCGGGCAGACAGTAATTTCACATCAAATTCTCTGCTGTTTTCGGGGAATTATTGCCTTATTTTCCCTTGCTCTTTGCGGCTATTTCTTCAAAAAAGAAATACATATTAAAATCCGGGTGGCGTGATGTTAACGCTCATCTTTCAGGTGTTTCATCAGTGGCCGAATAAATGGACTCTGTTCTCAGCCTTTCTGCATTTTGTATGCAATGAAGCGCAAAAAAAAAAATTCTTGAGAACTATTATTTATTTATTTATTTATTTATTTATTTATTTATTGTTTGGGGTTTCGCACAGATTGACTTGGACAAATTATTTCACGGACTACAACACCTTGTTTTAGAGCGCAATTAAGTGTAATTAGGCCTGTATAAAGAGGAGGGCTGCCGCCGCTCATTGGGGAACACTTTTCTGCGTCATTTCAACGCACCTTTTACGAGCTCGCGCGCGCCCCCGTGGCGCATCCACGACCACGCGCGTGGAGGTCTTCACTTCCGCGCCGCCTGCCTTGCGCTGTGGTCCGGGCGCGGAAAGGCGACGACGACGGCGGCTGCTGCTGGGAACACACACACACACACACACACACACACACACACACACACACACACACACACACACACACACACCAGTGGAAAACGCACTTTGTAGGACACAGGGAACTGCAGTTGCTGCTATTAATATAGATAGAGCCGAAGTGCAGTTAATACATTTAATATATAATGATCTGACTCGCAATTAATCCAATTAATTAATTAATAAGCAGCATCTGATATGCCATTAATGATATTATGTGCATTATCGGCATACATTTAATTCAGTAATCATGAATATAACATGTGCTATTGATAGAAATATGATGGAATGCAATTATACAATTATATACGTCACCTGAATTGCAAGTGATTAAATTTATACTGTCATGAGCTGAGCTGCAAACAGGTAAATTAATGCGGTAAATCATGTGGAGAGCATCTGAAACGCAGTGAACGGGAGCGGTTTGCCTTCATCGAGAACTCGAAGGCACATCGGTGCGCTTCTCCATGAAGCTGCTGCATAGTATTATTGTTAGTGACACATTATTAAAATATGGATGTGCACGAGCCGGTTTGATCCCGGCATCAGGTTTTATTTGTATGTTTCAACATCCGCGCGCAGTGTTACCAGTTTACATCACTGTATTCATAGTCAAACTATTTGTCTATAAATAGCGCAGTTTTCGTCAGAAACCACAACATTTCTCCTCTGCGTCGTTGCTGGCTGTATCACATTATCTGCTTATTCCTCTCTTTTTTTTGCAGTTATTTAATAATCTGTATTTACAAAAAAACACGCGGATACGCGATTATGGACATTAATAACAGGCACAAACCGCTGAGCCGCAATTTTTAGACTCTCACTAATTGTGATGTTGATTTTCTGTTATTAATAGCATGAATATTAGTAAGAAGTACAAAAGATGAAGAGGAAACGAGTTAATTGTGAAATTGCTCACGTTCAGTTATTAATGTAGCGGACGCTTTTCTCCAAAGCGACTTACAGTGTTGCCATAATTTACCCATCTATAAAGCAAGGTAATTTTTACTGGAGGAATTGATGGTAAGTACTTTATTCAAGGATACAACAGCTGGAGGTGGGACTTGAACCAGCAACCTTTGGGTCTAAAGGCAGCAGCTCTAACCTTACCAGCGCTTTAAAATGAGGACGTTCCACAGAGGCTCGCGGCGAGTTTCTCGGGCTAAAAAAAAGCGTGGTCGTGAAGAACAGGTAAAAACAGTGTAAGCACACGTCACACCCGAGGCCGTGAGGAGAATCTCACAGCAACGCAGCGCTCCGTTTTCACACTCGCGCGCGGCACCAACTTCACGTCTCTCGCCTTGCAGCATCTTGGAGGAAGAAATGATTTTTGCGACTGAAAGGTGAAGATGAAAGAGGGTGAAGAGCACTTTCGGGGTGGTCTCGAGACCAGGGCTTCGTCCCAATTCCTCCGCAGTGCAAACACACTTTGGGATTATGAGCTACAACGAGATAAGATCTCAGTACATTAGATATGTGAAATGAAACTCTCCCCAGCCAGATGGGGGGGGATGGTGAGGAACAGTAGACGACTGACCTCCGATGTACCGTGTTTGTACTCTATTTGTACTGTATTTGCGCTGCGCACTCAAACAGGAGCTCCGACTCCGTTCCAGCGGGTGTGTGTGTGTTGGGGGGGTGTTTCCACACTTCACACATCACACACTTGAAATGGGACTTGACCCGGTCCTCCTTCCTCATCTGAAGAACAGATTTATTTGTTAAAGAGGCGGCTGTTGGCCCGCGCGCCCGCCCTCGCAGCGCCCCCTCCGCGCCGCCCACATCGCGCAACATTTCTGCTCATTTCGGCGGAGACGGAAAAAGCGGCTCGCGCCCTCAAAGCGTTTGTCAAAGGTCGAACAAACGGCCCTTTATGCGGCCTTCCCCCCTAATGGGGGCGCTATGAGCGAACGGGCGGCGCGAGCCGCGCGATGAGGGCGAGCTGCGCGAGCGGCCGCTGGAAAGTGGATTAAAAAGTCAGGGGTTAATGTACGTATATACACACACACACACACACAAACAGTAAGTAGAGGTGTGTACACACATGAAGAACTACAAGACCAGTAAAATCAGTCCAATACAATTGTATTATTATTATTATTATTATTCTTATTATTTTTATTCTTCTTCTTCTTCTTCTTCTTCTTCTTCTTATTATTATTATTATTATTAATCTGGTTATGGGTAACGTAATTATTAGGAATCATGTAATAATAATAATAATAATAATAATAATAATAATAATAATAATAATAACCTGCACAGATTGAATAAAAAAATGCGTCACTAAATGTTGGGATGGGTTAATGTGGGGGGGTCGTTGGCTCGTCTGAAGAAGTGTCTTTAAATTCAGGCCCTCGAAAGAGCTACCTTTTCCTCCTCGTGCAGCCGCCTTGGTAATTATTAGCCATTAATTGGGTTCGAGACCTTGGGCGTCTCTGGGAAATGGGGAATGTGACCGCTAATCCCGCACAGCCCCCACTTTCCCTTCTTAAGGCACCGCCGCAGACTCAGACTGCCTGTCGGACCTGTGTCTCGTGTGTAGCCTGCGAGCGTGTGAGGGTGTGTGTCCGCACACACACACACACACACACACACGCACGCACACACACACACACACACACACAGAGTCAGTTTGTAAAAAACAAAAGTATGCTTAAAGCTGTTCAGAAACATTACATTACTAGTTAAATATTTAATTTTATTTTCATTTTACATTATTATTAATTATTGTCTTTCAGAGCTCAATTCAAACGAACGTGGAGCTGTTGAATCTGCGGTGTGTGTCTGTGTGTGTGTGTGTGGAACCCGGTTGGCTGCAGCGCACACTTATAATTCTATGTTTTAATTGTACTTTTGTTCATCAGACCACGAAAAATTATAGATATGGAAGAGGTCTTTGTTATTACAAACATCTAGAATCGACATTGGTTATGATATGAATATTTCAATCGACGTTTTTCTTCCATAATAATAATAATAATAATAAGAAAAAATTCTGTATTTAATGCAAAAAAATAGTGCACTGGAAACGTGTTTTTTTAAAAAAATAAATTAGCGTTCTATAAAAATAACAAATATGCTGAGTTCATTGACGCAACAACCCGATCAACACAAGTTTAGCAGCTAGAAGAACAAAGTGACCGATGAGACTCATTTGCATGAAGGACAGTTTCGTTGAAAATAAAAAAGTCCTTTGATGAGACGCTCTTGAGAAAGAGTCCAGATTCGCTTCCAGCAGCAGCAGGGATGATAAACAACAGAAGACAGATCAGATCGCACTTTGTCACAACAGTCGAGCTTTTAAGATGTATTAAAATAATAAATGTATTGTTTTTACCCCCCTCCTTTTTTAAAACATTTCCAGTGTTGCTATTATTTCCTTATACTGTCCGAGAAGCGTTTCGGATCTGTTCTCCCCACAAAGAAGGTGCTCGCGAGAACATTAATGTGATACACACACACACACACACACACACACACACACTGCGCGGAGCCTTTGCACAAGCCGCCATAAAAATGCATAAGCGGAGAGAGAGCCTGAGGGCAGAGAAAGAAAATTACCCCAAAGTAGTAATGACCTTAATATGATGTAATCAATCATAGTGTCTGCTGGGACAGCGCGAGCCATAGTCTTAATCTTTCACACAACGAGGGCGACACACACACTGAATACACGCGGTTTTTATTTGTATTGATCGCTTTCAGCAAAAATGTAGAGACAGTGAAATAATAATGAATTATTATTATTATTATTATTATTATTATAAAAACATCATTTTTACCCTGCTGCTGGGACATCAATATTATGAGTATAAACGAAAAAAATATATATTATTGTCAAAAATTCAGTTGTAGTCGGAAAAAAGGAAAGAAAAAGAAAAATTCTAGTGACATTTATTAATTTAGTGTTTCTGTGAGCAAACCGGTGTTTACCATGTTTTTACCGGAGATGTGGAGGTGTTAACCTGCAGCACTTCATTAAGGTCGTCGTGGTGCAGTTGGTCCTGACTCCACTCTGAGTACCATGTTGTCTGTGTTACATGTGTGTGTAATTCTTCGTGAAAATTAATATCTGTAACAAAAAGTGTAACAAAGAGGTTCATCTTCAAACACAACACACACACACACACACAGAAACGCAGCAAGTGAATACATGAGCACAGGGGCTGCCTGAATACACTCCTCTGTGTGTCAGCACCTGAGTCAGAGAAATCACAGAACCCCAGCACACACACACACACACACACACCCCACCCAAATCTCAGTGTATTTATTTGCTTTTTAAATACACAGTCATTCCTAAAACTCTTTCCAACAGTTTCCAAATTTCAGAAGGTCATCCTGGGATTTGGGCATTTAACTAAAGGACCCAAACACAGAGAACTCAAATGACATCTTGCCTCCCAATATGACAAATAAGAAAAATACACAAAGAAATACATGCAAACATGCAAAAATGCATATTAACATAATTTCAACTGGATTTATCTGCATCAACTGAGAGGTTCACTGCTGCTCTGTGCCAAATACCGCCCAACAAACCAAACTTATTACATTCAGAAACATGTTAATACCAATTTATTCCTCACCACATGAATAAATCCTATATTACTGGTGGCAAATTATGGACGTGAAACAAAATGTACTTTAAAGCTGCATTTCACAGCGTTCTTTGGAAAAAAGCATCTGCTAAATGAATAAATGTAAATGTAACTTACGAAGAGTCGTACTGTACTACTACTGGGAGATACTAAATATTATGTATTATAATTTCACATTACATAGTTCTTAGCTGTTTATGATGCCAAAATGGTTTAAAAAAATTTTAAGATTATTGAAGAAAAAGACCCTTCTCATATGCCCAACGTTTTGCTCTCTCACAAACAAGCAACAACTGGCAGAAATGTACTTATGACTGAATATGCTGTATCACTGCAGAGATCTGCATCATTAAAGGCTCATTTTTCTTTTTTTTTTTTCATGTTCCCAGCGCAGAGATTTGTTCATGTCTAAAATGCTTCCTGCAAGCACGAATTCTTTAGGACTAGAATGCAGTGATCAGGAAGCGAACCGTGTGTTTACCCCAAAAAATACACAACACGTTAGCGTTTTTACATGCGTAACCGATGTGTTCAGATGCAGAGAATTGAGAGTCACCTTGTAAATAAACATATGTTCCTCGCAGGGGGAGACCACTCGTGAAACTCTACCTGGGCCGCAGGTATTGGCGCCCGCGCCCGGAGCGGAGCGAAGCTCGAGCGGTGGAGCAGAGCCGAAAGCCTCGCCTGGTGCCGCTCCAAACCTTAAAGTGTGCTTTGTGGGCGCACCGAATAACCACCGAAGAGCACAGAGGCATCTTTAATTACAAAATAGTGGGCAAAATATTATTTGCAATGAAAACATCTCACAGAGTGACGTTTCATTCCAACATTTACCTAATCCGACGCCAGCTCATGCAAATGTATGAAACGGCCTGCTGCGGCACAGTGGTAAAACACACAATTTGATTTAACATCATGCCTACTTAACGCTCGATGTTTATCTGCAGTGACAGCGACATCTAAACATGGAAGTTACAAGAAATGCTGTGTGACACTATGTTCAACATTCACTTTGTCCTCGTCAATGCGCGCTTGTGTACCTTCGCGTTCCCGCCCAACGAAAGGACCTGAGCTCAGCGTAAAAATGAACACGTAATTGTTAAACGACCAATGAACGTTCTTACCGCGAATTACTGCTGATGTTCTGGAGCCTCAAGGGCCAGGAGGTCACGTAAAATCTCCACCTGCCCTCTTCAGCTACGTGGAACCAGGTTCGAATCCCGCCTGCTGCGCTAGTACCTCTGATCAAGGTTCTTATCCTGAATTGACATGGTAAAATTTACTCTGCTGTTTAAATACCTCCAAGTACCTTGATATTACCAGTTGATTTGGAGAAGAGCATCGGGTGCATTAATCTACGACTGAATAAGTTCCTGCTATGACTTCTATGCTTAATTCTGGGGCGATTAGGTAGATTCCTTTTTCCGGAAAAGTCTTTTAGTTTGATGCCATCGTTTTATGTTTAAATATTATTATTCATTAATGTATCAGGTCAAGGGGGCGCGGTGGCGCAGTGGGTTGGACCATGGTCCTGCTCTCCGGTGGGTCTGGGGTTCAAGTCCCGCTTGGGGTGCCCTGCGATGGACTGGCGTCCCGTCCTGGGTGTGTCCCCTCCCTCTCTGGCCTTACGCCCTGTGTTACCGGGTAGGCTCCGGTTCCCCCGTGACCCCGTATGGGACAAGTGGTTCTGAAAATGTGTGTGTATCAGGTCACTTTCTCCAAACAGACTGATACGGTGAAAATGATTTACATATTTACACGGTTGGGTAATTCTAGGTAAGTATCTGGATGCTACATTTACATTTATCTGATGCGTTTCTCCAAAACGACTTACAATGTTAAGGTACTTACAGTTATTTACCGTTTGTACAGCTGGGTAATTTTACTGCAGCAATTTAGGGTAAGTACCTTGCTCAAGGCTACGAGTACAGGAGGAGAGATCTGAACCCGAGACCTTTGATTTGAAGTCGACAGCTCTACCCAGGACCGTTTGCTACTGCACCAGGTTTATTATAAGGCTGTAAACTAGTATTGCCCACATCCAGGGCTCGTCCTCCGTTCCAACGTAATTCCAGGTGTTGTTGGGCTGTGGGACACCGAGAGGGTCCCTGTTCCAGTTCTGAAGGATAAAATGCTTATAATCACATTAAAAATCTTTTCCATGTTGTACTTTATGTAGTGTGTGCTGACATGAGTGATGCAGGGAAGAGGCCCCCCTCACACTGACCCCCGCTGCCCATCCACACTCAGAGCCAGAAGTCCAGGCTGGAGGTCCATCATACCGTGGGATGTCATTAAAACAAGTGCCACTAGGAGGCGCACACTGGACTGCTGATCTCAGCACCTTCTGGGTTGTTCCTGGACAGTTTAGTGGACGTTGTGAAGAGGAGGCATGATGCTCGCCTGGGGCCTGGGGGGGCACATGGCGGCCTGGAAGGGACCAACCGTGTCATCGGTGCACTTGATCAAACAGAGGGGACGGCGGGGGGTGATGCCTCACACGCACACGCACACACACACACACACACACACACGAGAACATCAGCAACCATTTAGTTTCAGGCTTAATAAAACAGAAACACACTAGCAGTTTACATCCCCCACATTTTGGGCACTTCTGAGTTATGGACTCACTATAGGTTTAAAACCCTGCTTTAATATGTTCAAATCTCTGCAATTTTAGAAACTTCAGAACAGGCTTTATCTTTTCAATTTGGGCCACAGAGAAGGAAAAAAAAGCACAGAAATGTATTTCTACATTTTTTAAAAAATCTATCCCAGTCTAATTATCACATAATTTCTGACAGCAATTTACATGGAAATAGATCCCTGGGAAAAGCGTGAAAACGAAAAGAGTGTTTTGGCAGGAAATTTCCAGTCAGGTCTAGTAATAGCTTGGATGGCGAATCTTTCCGAAGCGACGGATGGGGCCGCGATTCGGCAATAACCTCGTTCCACGACGCAAAGGTGTGTCCTGGCACTCAACACACAACAACAGGTGTGTGCGGGACGACGAGTTCCGCTCCTGCGACGCGTCCTAAAGCGCACGTCCATGCGGGTCGAGAGAGCTACAGTCGGGCTCTCTGTCTATTAATACATCAGCTGATTCATCCCTTCGGTCATCTTCCTGCCCACCTGCGGCCATCCGCCCCCGGACAGGATGATTAATGCACCGCCGCGTCCAGCCGAGCTGAGCGCTCTTAACCTCAGCAGCGCATCAAAGGCAACGGGCCCACGGCCCGGAAAGCACTTCCTCTCTAAACACGAGCCACAAATTCATCCCGTGCATTATTTATACCTGTAGCCATTCGTCTTATTAGCGACCGGACACGAGCGGGTACCTTAGACCATTCGCCGCATGTGGAAAATTCTAGAACGCTGCTCTGTATAAACTGCTCGCAATAAAGCTAAGCTGTAAAAAAGTTGTGGGGGTGGAGGGGGTGCGACCCTCAGAGCTCAAGCAAGCCTAATGTTCCCCTCAGTATTTGTGTATTGAGTGTCACTGATATTTTTTGCCCCCCCACCACCACCACCACCACCACCAATGCCCTACAAGTTGTTACACCGCTGCAATAAACAGTTATTAATATTTGTCAATGGCTTGTTTCAAGTAACAAATAACGACAATAAGAGAAAGCAAATAAGAGTACAGGTTCATAGAATAAAATTTCACATAATCTTAATAGAGAGCATTTAACTGCTGTAAATGATCCAATTAATAAGTAAATCTCTGCATTGGGAGCGCAGGAAAAATGTTGCACTAATATTAACATTGGTATTAATATTCTTCGCTCATAAGTCGATTTCTGCCTGTTGCTGCTTGTTGAACATAAAGCCGAAAGTTAAGCGCATGAGATACTTTTTAAACCGAGTTTCTCAACTCATTTTAAGAGCCCTTGTCATAACTGGTTGGAAGATATAATAAGCCAAACGCAAAGGGCTGTAAAACTATGTAAATACCCGCCAGTAAGAGTGCAGCTTTTCCCCAGTAACTCATTAGGTTGGTGCTGTGAAATATAGTTAATTAGTATATTAATCACTATAATAATAAGTTTTGTCCTACCCTGTCCTATCCTAAATGGCAAAGGGGGACACTTCCCTGATTGTGTAGTTATTTTACTGCTATGTTATTATTATTATTATTATTATTATTATTATAATACCATATATCAGATGCATTTTTCAGCCCTACTGAAAAGGTGTGATAAGTGTGTAATTATGAAAACCCCCTGAGAGCCCAAACTCTAAGCACCTCTGTGGGAGATGGGACACGTGTGTGAAGCCCTTGCAGCATCTCCACGCTCCTCCTGAGAAAACGACGACACGTCACAGCAGAATTTGCGAGTCGTAAAATTTCAAAATGTGCTCCTTGCACAAGTTCTCCTGCTGGACGGTAGTAATCTTGTGTGATGGAAGGGCTCCAAGCACCAATTCCTGCATCGTGGTACGGTGGACCGGGCGCAATCTGGCGAGCACATGTTACCGCAGGAGTATCGGGCCACATGTTTTACTGCAAGCATCCGACGGGCTTGGGGGGGGGGGTCGGGGGGGCATTAAGACGCACGCATGTCAAAGTACCAACAATAAGTGGCCTTGCCGTTGAAAAAAAGCACTTGTGTGTGGAACATGTTCATTAATCCCGCGGCAATGAGCAAAGCGACGTGCGGCGACAGCCGCGATGCGAACGCACATTTCTGTAAAAAAAAGTCCAAAAATCGGAAAAGCGTAAATCTGCAAAACATGTCTTTTATTTCTCCTCTTCGCTCCTGGTTATGCAGCCATACTTTTGCCCTCATCATTTCTTCTATCTCTCACTTTTCTCCAAGGCAACTTACAAGGTGACGTTTGGGCACCGCGTCACTCGCGCTCCTTCACCCGTCCAGACAGCTGGGTAATTTTTTACTGCCCCGTTTAAGGGCGAGTGCCATCTGGAAGGGCGCCGAAGCGGAAAAGAGGATTCGAACCCCAGTCCTTCAAGTGTGAGGTGTAAAAGCTGCTGGCTCGCCTTCTCACCGCCGGCCTAGGTGGGCACCGGGTAAAAAGATCCACCCGGGAAGCGGCATCATGGGGGGGTGGGAGTGTGTTGACTGGGGGCCGGGAAGCAGGCCCCGGGACCACCCCCCGCAGAGGACCCGCGGCAGGCAGCGCCGGTCCAGATGGAGCGGAAGATGCGGCGGGCGGAGCCGCGCAGCACCGGCGACCCGTGATTGAGGGCTGGTTTAATGAAACGCCAGATTCGCCGCTCTGGATATTAACAGGTTGTCATCCTCTGCTTTCCAGGGAGCGGCACGAAATCCCCGAGCATGCCGAACAATTCCATTACGGCGCGGAACACCCACGGTATCCTTTGAAGGCGCCGTATTAGGAGTTTATTGACATTCGCTTCAAATTGTTACCACTTGGGCCTCCTCTTCTTCACTGTGCGCCGCAGAATAATGCAGCCATTCTCCAGCAGCCATCCATAGCTGGGGGGCATGCATTTTAAAGCTTTCATAATTTGCTGAAACAAAGGCCTTCTCTCTCTTTCACCCCCCCGACCCCCTCCACGGATCTCCGACTGTTTGCTTGCTTGTTTAATAAATAGAGTTATTACGCACGCAGGCGTCCGATGGTGTGTTTTTCTCGCGGTGTTTCTCAATTCCCAAATGAATATTTTGAAATGTTTTGCCCGGGAGAGCCGGGATACCGCCTGGAAGCAGGGGTGCCTTGACCGACAGGGGCTGGCGTTTATCGCGAGAGCTTTCGTTCGCGCCGAAAGGCTGACGAATGAAAAGTGCAAATTCTGGGAATCTGATCAATGTGGTTAAACGTGTGATCAAAGCAACCAGATGCTCATAATCTCTTCACACACATTGTCTGAAACCGCTCGTCCCATACAGGGTTGCAGGAGCCGGAGCCTAACCCGGCAACACAGGGCATAAGGCTGGAGGGGGAGGCGATGCACCCAGGACGGGACGCCAGTCCAATGCAAGGCACCACAAGCGGGACTCAAACCCCAGAACCACTGGAGAGCAGGACCCAGTCCAACCCATTGCTCCACCATGCCCCCTCAGTCTTTTCCCCTCCTTAATTTGTTTTTTTTTTTAATAGGAGTCACATCTGGTAGCTGGTGGTGCGGTGATTAGAGTTGCTGCCGCCTTTGTATCAAAAAGTCATAGGTTTGATCCCCACCTCTGGCTGTAGTACTCTTGTGCAAAGTACTTACCGTAAATTGCTCCAGTAAAAAAAAAATATCAAGCTGTATAAAGGGGTAAGTAATTATAAGCTTGTGATAATTGTAACTTTAACATTATAAGTCACTTTGGAGAAAAGTGTCAGCTAAATGAATAAATGTAATTGTTCAAATCCCACCTCCAGCTGTAGTGCCCTTGAGCAAGGTACTTACCCCAAACTTATCCAGTAAAATTACCCAGCTGTGTAAATGGGTAAATAACTGTAAGTAGCTTTACACTGAAAGTCACTTTGGAGGAAAGCATGAGTAAATGCAAATGTCATAAAGATATTAATGAATGATTTTCAATTAAGGACAGTGTCGCATGGGGACGCAAGTGAAATGTTGTGCTGCGAACAGGATTTTATAACAATTTCCCAGGTGTAGAAGTAGCAGACAGTACATGAGATATATGTAATACATCAGAAATAACGTGCAATCATTCAGCGCTCTCCTTTCTCGGCAGCGCTCGTCGTTTCCACGCTGCGCTCCAAGCGCGGTTATACAATAACTGTGAATCATTTAAAACACGAGTTATTTCACTCCATATTTTCAGAAAGTGGATTGCAGTGAGCAGGACTGTTGCTCTAACCTTTTTGCCGGGGTCCCCGTCGGGTTACAGAGCTGCTGTCTGCAAGCAGTTATTACACCTCACCCTGAAAATGGTCTTGGACGCCCTGTTACGTACAGTAAGTGCTGCACCGCACTGTGCAGAAACCCGTGAAGCGGGGGAGGCATCAGCACCAGGGAGCGCAGGTGGCGTAGTGGTTGCAGCTGTTAGCATGTGCTCAAAGGTTGTGGGTTCAAATCCCACCTCCTCTGGAAGTACAGTCCTGATCATGTTTCTTACCCTTAAGTGATATGGTGAAAACTATCAAGCTGCATAAAGGGGCAAATCAGTGTAAATTGCTCAGTATACAGAACTGACTTTGTTAGTTGTGCTTGAGAAAATAGTCAGATGTAATAACATGAGGAAAAAACTGAAAATATGAGAATAAATCCACTTTATCGGTGTCAAACCTGATGCAGTGCCTATGGTAAAGTACATAGACTCTTCCACATTGAACATTTTCGGAATGCATTTATCTAAAAAAGCATATCATAGCATCCACTGGTAAAAGATTTCAGAGGATACACAGATAGATAGATAGATCTTTTGGGGTTTCGTTCCATGTTCACCTCTGTTACCTCTGTTGCACAATATCATGTACTTGTGAATGCACTACAAATCATATTGCACTATTCCTTCTGAAATACCTCTACTGCACAGTTATTATGTAAGTACTTGTATTGTATAGTTAACTGTTTATAGTATATGTATATTTGCACTAATTTCAGATTACTGACTTAGTAAATTAGTTATGTAGGTCAAAAAGCTGTCCTTAGGTCTAGTGTTGCATGTTTATATTTATGCTTATTTACACAGCACCGTGGTCCTGCGAGACACGACATTTCGTCCCACTGTATGTCCACACATGTAGTGGAATGACAATAAAGCTTGACTTGACTTGACTTGTTTCCTCACCCAAAGCCCAGCAATGTCACAGCAGGTACACTGAGCGGAAACGTGCCTGTGAAGGGTTTCCAGATTTCCAGTAGGCGGGGAGGGGGGCTACCGGGGCGACCCCCTCCTCGGCGGGACGGAGCGAACGGGGGCTGGGATCTGGCGCCTCCTTCTGCGGGATGGGCAAGAGTAGCGCGCAACGGGGAGCCTCGTTCTTCCGCCCGCGGGGAAGGCCTGCGCAACACTTCTCACACTTAATAAAGGAGCAGGACAAGGTGTGTCCGGAGCAGAGCACTGACAGCTGCGAGGTGATTATTCTCCACACACAGCGCACAGATAAAATCATATGCATGTGAAAAGGATTACGCTTTTTTTTTTTTTTTTTTTCCCGCCACAAGCAAGCGAAAGCCATTTGCTCGGGTTCCACCAGACGCCCATGGACTCCTCTGGCGCTCCTGCGGTGGAGTAAAAATTAACGTGCAGCTCGAATGCTGAAGATGCAAAGTGAAATGCCATACTTGCACCGGGGGAAAGTCAGCATTTCGGGGGTGTCTGGATGGGGGGAGGGCAGGCAAGGTACAAATTTATTTGCGTGTCCCGCTGCCTGTCAAGGCGTGATGCTGAGCAGACCGTGCGCTCTGCTCTAAACAGACAGACCTGCCGCCTCTCGAGGGCTTCCTGACGGGAGAAGAAGGCCAGACCAGGCCGGCTTGCGTTTTGCTCTCGCCTGCGGCCCGTGCAATAGCCACCGCTTAGTGTGTGTGTGTGTGTGTGTGTGTGTGTGTGTGTGTGTGTGTGAGTATGTGTGAACTCTGTGTTGCTTTGGCCTTCGTTACAGCTGCAAAAGCAGAACCTCTCGTCTTCCGCGGTTGTTCCACATGACGAAAACGCCACACGCGGCGGTGCGCGTTGGCCGGTCGCCCAGCACACGGTCGCTGCAGGAGTCCTGGAGGGACGCGTCCCCTGTCACCATAGTAGAATGACCGGGAGCGGTGGGATGCCACTGGTACTTGAACCCCCAGGGGTTAATTTTTCTCCCTTTCTTTCCACTTTGGGTTTTTTTGTTTTCCTCTCTTCAACTGCGAGCTGGTTTACTGAACAATTCGCTATAACTGTTATAACTATAAGGGGATGTGGTGGGCAGCGGGTTTAGCCTGCGCCTGCTCTCTGGTGGGTCTTGGGTTCGAGTCCCACTTGGGGTGCCTTGCGACAGACTGGCATCCCATCCTGGGTGTGTCCCCTCCACCTTTACACCCTGTGTTGCCGGGTTAGGCTCCGGCTTGCTGTGACCCCACTCGGGACAAGCGGTTTCAGTCAATATGTGTGTTATAACTGTAGTATTGGATAATTTACAACAAATGTGCTCAGTGTCTCTACGGACAGAAGAGGAGTCCATAAAATAAAGTGAGCTGAATTGAAGTATCAGGGGTCTGATGCTGCTTTGTCTTAGTAACGTATTCGCTGAGAATTCTGGGTAAAGATGCACGTCCTCTAATTAAGCTGTGCTTTAAAAGGGAAGCGCGTCATTTGCCTTTCTTTCCTTGGCCTCCGCTCTCCGTTTCGCCAACCGGCCTCTGGATGCCAACCAGCCCGACTGGTTGGGAGTCCCGTAACACAACAAAGCAATTTGGCTGCGGACTCCCAGAACGGGAAGCAGCGCAAAGCAATTCATTAAAATTCTCGCCACCTCGCTCGACCCCGCTTCCAAACCTCCCTAAATTTTCCATTAAGGCCTGGGAGGCAGCCAGATGGCAGCCCGAGGTGCGAATCTGGATAGGGGCCGCAGTTTCTCGGCTCAGAAAAAAAAAAACACGGCCCTTGGACGGGAGAGGAGCAGGGCCGGAGGAGGCTCTTTGGAGAAACTGATGAAGTAACTGTGAACATCCTGTTCCGCGCGGAGGCGCCGCCTGCAAATGAGCCGGACTTTGTGATAGGATTTTTTAATTTATGAGGAGTTACCTTTTAAAGCGGACCACACACGGAGTGCCCGCGCTCCCCTGCGCATTACCGGGAGGATTTGTGCAGCGAAGCCTGCAGAGATATCACCGCACGCTCGGTTGTCTAGCCTTCCCCTGGTAAGGGGCCCCGATGCATGATGCCGCCGCCACCCAAGCTCTGCAATATACGTCTCAGTGATCAGGGACAGGGCCCAGACTGTCCCCACAACCACGCCCCCCCGAAATAGCCACGCCCCTTCAACGATCCCGCTTTGTGCTCAGGCCAACTGCTGATGGACAGTTCCTCATAGGGGGGTCTGAGATGGCGGACACTGCCTGCTCGTCCCCGGTGGATCACCGATGGCCCGATATCTTGTGGTGTCTCTAGCCCATTGTGTGTGTATGTGTGTGTTGCAAAATACTGCGGTAGGTAGATGGGTAGGTAAGTACAGGAAGGGGAAAAACAGCCAACTCTGTTATTATTACAATTTATTCTGCCAGAGTCCCCAGGCTTCTCGGAAAATACACATTTTTTTTGTTATAAATACACCTGAACCCCAACCCCCCAACACCCTTTCCCCAATCCGACACCCCCACCCAAACCCCCTCGCCCCCCCCCCACCCCCCCCCACACACAGCCCACAGGCCACTCCAGGTCCCCCATGGACCCTCATTCCTGTCCCCTTTTCCCTCCCACCTTAAAGCCTCAATGGGCTCCTCTGGACACACAAAGACGGCTGGAGGGAGACTAAGAATTTGCTCTCGTTACGAGGGGTCGGCGGAGCACCTGGACGCACGGGCTTCCTGTCCACGCTGTGAGGGCCTATTGTTGGCCATGTCAGCGGCCCGCGCTTTTAATGGGCCCGTATATCATCATTCTGATAATGGCGGATGACTGTGGGGTGGGCCCCAGCCATGGGGAGAAGCTTAAACGCAGAACCCCCAAATCCCATCGGCTGAAATCCTAGCACTTAACCCCGACTCCGGCTTTGTCTGCCGCGCGGGGATGGATTTTTTTTTTTTTGGAGCCTCTTCTTATTTTTTTTTAATGGAGAGCTCTATCTGACCCCGCCCCCTCCAGCCACACTGTGCTTTCTGCATGCTGCTGCACAACACCGACGTTTAAGAGCAGGAGAAGGAGACCAGGCGGTGACACATAGGCTCAGGTTCCCAAAATCATTTACCGTAGACACTCATTTATCGTATTCTGAGGAACCCGTCGTAAGTCAAATTTTTCGTAAGTAGAAAATCGCCTTGCATTATATGAACCATAGTGACATTTGAACAATGGACATGCATCAATGCTATGTTTTAGAGTAGGGCTTTGTTGTATTTTCCAGTAGTTTCACACAATATTTGTGCTGTACAAATACTTATATAGAGTACAGTACAGTATTATAATTATATTTTCATGCCGGACTGTTACTTTCACTTCCGTTTCAAAACAAATCAAATTCCGTTTTTTCTTTTCAGCACCATCAGAACACTGAATTTTTCACTTGCTGGCTATTTTAAATAAAAATTAACTTCAGTGGAATCACGAACGAAAAGTTTTGCAAACAAAACCCAACGGCTGCTTGACCCCCAAGCAGTACAAAAAAATGCGAGCAGCCGATGTTACTGTAAATCATTAGACTTCATGACCAAATGTCGGGACACGAAAATAAAACATTATAACATTGATCCGATGAGCGTTGTAAGTGAGGGTGTTCATAAGTCGCATATGCTGTAACTCAAGGAGAACTTGTGCCATTCGTATTTTCTACTGTGGTAGTTACATCATCTTGGTGCTGTGATGCTTTTGAGAAACACACCTCCAATCAGAATGCTGTCAAATAAAAACCGCATGCCTCTCAGATATAGAAATATGGAAATATTTTGTATTATTAATATTTATTTAGCTGACACTTTCTTTTAAGGCAGCTAAAAAGGCTTGGTTTGTGTGTTAAGCTACTTACAGTGATTTACTTGATTATACAGCAACTAAAGTGACTCTAAATTGCCCCTCAATGTGTGTGAGTGGATGAGTGTGTGTATGCATGGGCTCGTCCAGGGTGTACTCTGCCTCACGCCCTGTACTTCCAGGATGTGCTGTGGACCAGCGCAATCCAGGCCCAGCACTGAGCCCAAAGGTATAATGGCATTGCCCTCTGAGGACAGCCAGACACCTTCTGGCGGCACGTCGTCATGCTTTTTCCGTCTTTACGTGCCGCAGTACAAGAGACTTTCCCAACCTTAACTACATTTATCGTTTTTGGCAACGTCGCGCTGGGAAGGGAAAAATAACAACGCGGCCTTTTAATTGCGAGATGCACTGCGCTCATATGCAGAAACCGAACGGAGCTTTTTCCGGCTTTCCGTTTGAAATCGTTTCCGTCGCAATTAGCCGAACGTCCCGAAAAATAAAATACATCGGGCCGGAACGTAAACGTGAAGGAGCATCATTTTTGTGTATGTGTGTTTGTTCTCAAATATACAGCAAGCTCGAAAATATGGGCAAATGCGGTTTTGCAAAACTGGGGCTAAATGAGGTGAAAATTGCACGACCGAAAGCTCTGTCTCCTACTTAAAGTACATTGTGATTTGTGTGGAATGCCTTTGAAACGGCCTTGCGATTGGGCCGAATATTGAAGGAATGGCTGGTGCCAGCGGGGGTCCGTGACACCCAATCACACGCAAGCTCGGTGGAAAAAATATGGAGGGTGTCCTGGAACAGCGTGATGTTCTGCGAGAACATGTCACACTGTGTGTGTGTGTGTGTGTGTGTGTTGAACTCCTCTGGTGTGTAGATGGGTTAATAAATCTTAGATAAAGGTGTCAGCTAAACACTAGTTACTACTACTACTGCTACTACTAATAATAATAATAATAATAATAATAATATTTCTTCTATCATGTTCCATAAGAAGTTCCACTGTGCACGTACCATTTCTTCTGTCACAAGAATTCCTTTTGCTGTAAATTTATCTTTTTATATGAAATTTATTATTATTTTTGCTGTCAATGATCCAAAACAAAGAAGTAGAAGGAGAGGAATGGAAACAACAAGAAAAAGAAGATGAAGAAGAAAGATGATGTATTTGAAGACGTGCTCTGGAACACACCCAAGGCAACAAGTTGTTTGAACCCATAACACTCGTAGCTGCTATGGGTGTTGCTTTCACACACACACACACACACACATTTTCTGAACCGCTTGTCCCATACGGGGTCGTAGGGAACCGGAGCCTAACCTGGCAACACAGGGCGTAAGGCCAGAGGGGGAAGGGGACACACCCAGGACGGGACGCCAGTCCGCCGCAAGGCACCCCAAGCGGGACATGAACCCCAGACCCACCGGAGAGCAGGACTGCGGTCCAACCCACTGCGCCACTGCACCCCCCTGTGTTGCTTTCATTCATGTATTATTAATGACCAGTTTTTCAGTGCAGGGTTGTGGTGGTCGGGAACCTATCCTGGAGGCACAGGGTGTGAAGCGGAGTACTCTTCAGGGCAGCACGGTTGTCCACCGTGGGGCAATCACACACACACACTCATTCACTCATACATGCGTGCAGTGTATGCATTTTAACTGAATATACATCTCATCTTTGGAGTGTGGGAGGAAACCAGAGCACCGGGAAGAAACCGACATGGATGTGGAGACAACATGCAAACTCCACACAGACCGAGTCAGATTCAGACCCACAGCCCTGGGACTGTGGGGTATCAGTGCTGCCCGCTGTGCCCCCCAGGATGAGTGCCACGAGTGACACATTTTTTCACACCCAGTTCTACTCATACAGACCCACCTGAATGGTCTGCTGTTTGTCAGTGAGTAGAAGTAGCCTAAACCCCCAGAGCGCCCCTGACGCCGTGCTACCCAGAGTTCAAGAACTCCATAACGGCGCTCTGCATTAGGCGGGCGTCGCGGTGACGGCTCGGGACCCGTCATAAATCCCCCCTCCCGAATACGACGGTGCAACGGAGCGCCGTCCCGGACCTCCACACGACAGCGCGGTGTCATCCATCACCGAGGGGCCTTCCAGCAGCACGTTCCCGGTTCGAGACAATCACCGCCGCAATGCCGAGGCCGCGCTGGATAAACAAGCCCTACCGGCAGATCCCGGCCACCGGAGGGATGAGAAATCGCGCCAAGCGCAATCACTACAAATCATCACAGCCACCCGTAACCCCCCCCTTATCTCCCCCCTCCTTCCTCGCTCTCGCCCCTGCATAAGGTGACGGGGTCAGGGGGTCGCGAGGCCTGAAGAATGTGCGTGGCTCTTTATTTGCAATGGCTGGTTGAAAATAATACACACGGCCCCAAATTTCTCTCCCCACATGTGCGTTTTGATTTCCCAAGACTCATTACAGGACAACGGTCATTCATCACGGCGCTGCGGCCGACGCCGCTATCGGCCTGAAAAATTCATACATTACGAGCAAAGTACATCTGGTTTACAAACCTGATTCGGGTTCCCATTCTCAGAAAGTGAGTCACTGGCTCGTTTTTTTTTTTTTTTTACCCCGTATACCGTTATTTTACTTCTCTGTGGACGCCGTGAGATAAACCGAGAAAGAACGATCTGGAACGCTGTGCCACAAAGCGAAAAACTGCAACCGCAGCCAGCGCCGCAGCGCGTAAAAGAACAGTAATTAAGAAGTTCATAATTTATACATGATGAGACTATAAGGCTGTAATTGCAGCTGGAGCAGTGATTTTTGGAAGCTAATGGCTGTGTTTTAAAAAACATAAAGCACTGAAAATTATACAAATGATATTTTATAAAATACCTCCTATCAGTAATAATGCTAAATAGACATAAGACCTAACATTTCTAGAGATACATTTTACACAGTGTTGCTCAAACAGGTACGAAGCTGGAAACACGGATGAAATCATTTTAATTATCATTTGTTTAACTGAAGCTTCTAATCATAGAAACTTATTGATCCCAGGGTAGTTTATTGTATTAGTACATGGTAAGTACCTTGATCGAGGGTATGAGTGCAAGAGCAGGGCTTCAAACTGGGAACCTGCAGGTCACAAGTCCATGCTTTTAACCATTACGCCACCTGCTGTTTACTAAGCTGCCGTTCGGGGGGGATTTCTTTTTTTTTTTTTGTGGTTTTCGCCCGGTTTTGGCGCACGGTTACGAGAATAAATGCAAACCCCAACAAGAGGCCCTTCTGGAGGTAAATCGTGAGCGCGTCCCGTGGGCCGAGGTGGGCTGATCCCGGCCGCCGAGGCGAAGCCTGCTTCTCCTAACCTCCCGCCTCGGCACCAGGTCCCAGTGACGCGGAGGCGGGAGATTTACGGAGTGCGAACGCGGTCGGGGTATTTCCTCGTCGGGGAGTCCGAGCCGAATCGGACGGGCTAATTAAGTCCCCGGGGAGGCGCGGCGTGGCGCGCGGAGGGACGGGTGACCCCCGCATCGGGTGCCCTTTAAAGGTGTCTCCCAACACGGCGCCGCTTCACCTTCCCTCCGCGTGTCGGATGAGAAGCAGCTAATGTGTCAGTCATGGGATAAACCGTATTTTTAGATCGGCCCTAAACACACCCCGCTCTCCGAAATGTGGGGCTGCCCTCATCAAAAAGTGTTTTCTCTTCTCTGCTTTTTTTTCTACAGGAAGGTATTATGTGGTATTTAGCGAGTGCCGAGGGTGGGGGGGGGTGAGCAGGCTGACGTGCGGCGGTGACACGTACCAGCTGAGCAACGGGTGGTCAGAAGAGGCCCTCACACACACACACACACGTGCACTCATTCGCACACAAAGCACCTTGCATCGACGCACGTGCGCCCCCCCCCCCCGATCTGACGATGGGAGAGTCATTAGCGGTTTTATTAGGGGGTCTGCAAACGAGCCCTTTATACGACAGCGCAGACGTGCGGGAAAACAGGCCCGAGACGTCAACCTGCTTGGCACTTGATCGCTCCCAGGCCCGATCTCGCCTCCTTGACCCAGGAAAATATTATACGTGCGCGAGAGCCGTTGATGTTCGCCGCCACGTGTTTTCGGAGCGTTGCACGCACCATTATGGCTGCTCAATTCCTTCCATTCAGACACTTTCGCAAACGTCCCTCCGTCACCGGAGCATTACGTCAACGTACATAAAGCAGCTTTCTGAAGCTCATTTGAATAAGGCAAGATAGAACCGGTGCGCGATGACGGCACATCCAGAAATACACCCAGGGCTGCTTTTATAATTAGAAGCAGCAGGGCCACCGCTGAGGTCTGTGGGGAAGGTGGATTTTGTTGCTAAAGCCGAACAATAAACTAACCGTGGAAAAAAAAAAAAAAGATCAAAAAATGAATGAAAAAAACCTTCATGACAAAGGAACAGTTCAACGAGAAGCTGAAGATCTGTTGCCCCGTATATTATGTATATAAAACATAATTCGTAAACTGAGACGCCGCGAAACGTTTGTTGCTCTACGGGGTGAACAATTTGTATCTATTTGTTCCCCTAACAAACTTCAGCCCTGACGGTAAGTTTAGCTGTGTGTCAAGTGTCTGTTTTTAGTCGCTGAAGTACACATTTGTATTCTGTGTGTGTGTATATAATTTTCACATATCGTAAACAAATACATGAAAAATAACCTTTTATTTAATTCCCATTCTCTTTTCCCTTCCTCATGATTTTGACGCATTCATATCAAAAATAGAGAATTAAATTAAAGAAATGTAAAATAACGTGTGTGTGTGTGTGTGTGTGTGTGTGTGTGTGTGTGTGTGTGTGTGTGCGCGCGCGCCAAAAACCCCAGCAATGGCCCTGAATACACCCATTCGCCTCTGTAATGACCAGGTTTGTCTTTAAGACTAAGACAAGGCACTAAAAAAAAAAAAAAAAAAAAAAAATTATTAATAATAATATTTTTATTATGTTTACTTTGATTCAAATGAAGTTTTTTTTCAAATGTTTTGAACCAACAGCAATGTAGCAGTTTCATTATAGTTTTACCCAATCAGAAATTGTGTATTTGTGCCAGTTGTGTATTTGGGTGCTGGGTGATTTGTACAGGTACAATTCAGGGAAAGTACCTTGCTAAAGGGTACTACAGCAGGAGATGAGATGCAGATCTGGAAATTCATTTACACTGAAACTGACCTCCTTCATCAGACAAGGATGACTGTGTGTGTAGCAAGAGCACCGCTTTACATTTCTGTGGATGTAAAGCATAGCCAGCAAAGTACAGACAGTGTTCCTTTTAGGGTGGACAAAAAACGGAATTAAAACATAACTAAAACCCGTATGATTCTAATAAAATTCATCTATTGCAATATGGGGGGAAAATTATTTTAACGAATTAAACTGCAGAGCCTGGGAGGTGCCATCAGAAAATATATTTTTAATACCCATAAAAGAGATCACGCACACACACCATGCTGTGTGTGTGAAAGGTAAAACCTACTCAATAAATAATAAATTGTACAAGATGATGGTTCATCTTATTACTTTTTAATTTTTTCTTTCATGGTACCTCTTGGCCTCAAAATTAAATATATATAAATTCCCCTTTTTCCACCAGCGTGTGAATGAACTAGGGTATCAATCAGTGCGGGGTGACATTCAACACTCAATTCTGATTGGTCAACACTCAATTCTGATTGGTTGCCACAAAACTCTGATTGGTCTGATTGGTCAGCTTGATTGGCTGATCAAATTATGGAATGAAATGAATTTGATGAATAATGAATAATGTGTGAACAATGACATTGACGAGAGAAGCGAGCTGACAGTGAAGAAACATTGTTGACGGTTCATATTAAAACTGTGAGTGACAGCTGTCAGCAACCAATCAAATGCGCAGAAGGCATGTTTACAGCAATAGTGACTTGAACAGCTGGTCCAGTGAGAACATTATGTTTGAAAAATTCAAACATAACAGAAAGAGGGTAACAGAAATGTGCCAGAGTACAAGCACATTTGTTCTTTGAAAACGCACTCCAGTAAAAGTTTGAAGAATTGATGCCAAAACTACCCCAAAAAGTATAATTTCCTTAGGAAAAGAAGTACTTTAGCAGCACTAGTACCTGCAGCAGATAATTAGATTATCAGTTCAAGGTGACAAGTTAACTGTCAGTTTCTGTAATAAAAATCTGTGCATTTTGAACAAAAACATTCTTTTCTGTTTTTTTTTTTTCAGACAGCTGTTTGCAAGGAATCGTGGACCATTTGGGTCTAATTTAAGAGCCTGGACTCAGCTTTTTATAACTTGCGCAGATTTAACGCTCTCATTTTGACACTTGACATGCATCTCTACCGCAAAACAAAAAGGCGGCACGGATAAATGTAACCTCATCAGGGCTCACTGACGGCTGCGACGGAGGGAATCATTATGTAAGTACACAAACGCGGTGAGCAGCCTGTGATGTGGCATAAAATTATGTTGCATGATCTCAGTATCTGCTTTCAACCCTATTTATCATCTCTTATAATGACAATCAGAGCACAACTGAATTTATGATGTTCTTAATGTTCTCTAATACAGTAGCAATAGCAGCAGCAGTGGGATGATGATGATAATAATAATAATAATAATAATAATAAAAAAACATTATAGGGGACAGTTGGTGGTGTATTGGTTAGAGCTGCTGCTTTAGGATCTAAAGGTTGCAGGTTCGATCCCCACCTCCAGCTGTTGTACCCTTGAGCAAGGTACTTATCCTGAATTGCTCCATTAAAAATACCCAGCTGTATAAATGGGTAAATAACTGTGACCTTAATATTGTAAGTCACTTTGGAGAAAAGCATCATCTGAATGTAATAATAGAAATTTTCTATATAATGGACATACAAATATGATCAGAAAGCTGTCAGAATAAGTGAAGCCAGGTGTATAAAGCACTATAGATCCTTTATGCCCGAAAGGGAGACTGCACCAGTTTTGTTCACCACGGAAAAGGACAAATCCATTTGTGAGCAACGAAGCCAAGAGACCATTTACCCCACAGAGATTCTGCACGACTCGGGACGGCCGACACATCGGAGGAAAGCGGGGCGCCGGGTCACGACACCTTCATCGTCACCACCGCTGCAACCGCTTCCCTTTCATTTGGGCGCTAATCGGTGCATTAACGTAGGCCGTGAACGTTGGGGGTTGACGCATCACGGACGAACGAAGCCCCGCCATCCATTATCCCACTTCTTTATCAAACAGAAAAACACACAAATGCCCGAAGTACAATTATTTTCACTAATCAAGGCTGCAGTAAGACGGCCAACCGCAAACACCATCAATACACATCTCTCCGCACAAAGCTGGGCATCCAAGCTGAATGACACACAGATAAATCAGAGCTCCTCAGTACGTTCAAACAATATTAAGGCAGCCATTAGTCTATTAATGGGCAATCGGCACAACTCTCGGGCACAAGATTAATTGCGCCCGGTGTAAGTCATGCTCCTCCGTATGATTTCTTTCTTGGCAACAGATGTGTTTTCCTTCAAAAAATAAACGAATCGCTGTGTCTTTCATTCAAGGCCATATCAGCAGAAAGTGGCTGAAGGTAAAGTGTTTTTTCTCATCTCATACATCCTCTCAAAGGACATTTTGTCCATTGTACAGAAGCTTTTACTCTGCACAGACAGAATATTTATGTTAATGCTTAATTGATTATATTTGTACACGCTTATCACTTGGAAAAAGGTCGTACCGTGTTTTTTTATACCCAAAAACTTCCTGTTTAGTTAATAGAGTAAAAATGGAACTTTGCATTTAGGGCCATTGGAGCGTGAAATGTGTTGTGTGGCTATTAAATTTGCTTAGCAGGAGCTTTTTGAGCAAAGTGCTCTGCACAGCTTGCAGGTGTATAGATTTATTTTATTTTTGTGCTAAAGGAACTGACTGCTGTACACTACGCGAAGGGATGCAGCGTGGGACGTGAACCGGCAACCTCCCGGTTCCACAGCCACGCACTTGCATGCTGGGTCACCCGTTCTCCACCGACAATGAATGGAAATACAAGACACACTTCACTGTGGACATTTAAAGATTCCCAGTTCAAATGCCCAGTTTCTCTATAAAACCCCCTAGACTTCAGTATTAAAACAGATTTTTTAAAAAAAACAGGTTAATAAAAGGTGCTGCTGATAATAGCTGTGTCAAAATTGTACAACCTGTTGAAGAACATTAAAACACTCATGCGACACAATCTATTGTGATTTTCTGCAAACACCCTTTAACAGTGTCTTTCTGTTAGGCTCCCTGTCATACTGAGTCACTGTTCCCTCCACATCTCTTTCTTACATGAACTCATTCAGCTGATGCTCCTCTGCAAAGCAACTTACAGTTATTTACTCAGCTGGGTAATTTTACTGGAGCAATTCAGGATTAGTACCTTGTTCAAGGGTAGCACAGTCAGATGGGAGATCCTAACCTGCGACCTTTGGATCTAAAGGCAGCCACTCTAACCATCACACTCCCAGCTGTCCCTCTTACATAATGTACATATTATATTTAGCAGACACTTTTCTCCAAAGTGACTTCCAATGAACTCTATGTAGCGTTATGAGCCCACACACCTTATTCACCGCGGTGACTTACACTGCTAGATACACTACTTACACTGGGTCACTCATCCATACATCAGTGGAACACACTCCCTCTGTCACTCACACACTATGGGTGAACCTGAACAGCATGTCTTTGGAGTGTGGGAGGAAACCAGAGCAACCAGAGGAAATCCACACAGACACAGGGAGAAGATGCAAACTCCACACAGACTAAGTGGGATCAAACCCACGTCCCCTCACACTACCCAGGCACTGTGAAACAGCAGCGCTACTCACAGTGCCACCGTGTCGCCCTAAACTGTGACTGAGACAGTTTTCATAGAGGTACAGAACAGGATTCAAAAACAAAAAAGGTCTGAGACTCCAGCCATTTTACTGTGTAATCTTACTTTCAGTGGCACACATACCAGTGTGATGCAACAGGAACTTTACTCTGCTTCACTCTGCTCTCTGAAATTAACATTTTTAATTGGCTCAGTCCCTGCAGTTCCCTATCGGGCCGCCAGGGGGAGTGAGGGTCCCAAACACGAGGGCGCACAGTTGCAAGGGTGCAATTTGCCGTATAAGACAATTAAATGTGAGAGCAACTCCTTTCTCCTGACAGCCTCCCCACATGCACTCACATTAAAAGGGACTAATTATTATATAATGCGGCATGGCCCTTTTTTAAGGCGTTTCTTGATTAAAATTGACACTTCAGTCAGCGGTGTAATTATCTCCGTGGAAGGCGGCGGTTGCGAATAGCGCAAGCTCCCCCCTCCCTGCCCACCCCCAGTGGCAGAAAATCAATACCTGCATCAATCTGCTGCAGAGGTCTGAAAATGCAGAAATCCTCGTTCATATTTTTCGCGTGATTACGTCCTCCGGGTGCGTGGCAGACGCTCGCGTTTCCGCTCACACCTATCGGTCATGATTGTCCAGTTTTTACAGTTTCCTACTTCACCTATTAAGGTTAAGAAGAGTATGGAGGGTGTGGATTTAACCTGCAGCACTTTATGGACAGAGGCCCAGCTCTTCAGGCCCCTGTCTGCCCTTACGACACATTTTCCGCTCACACTGGACCGTACGGAAGCGTAGTGGTTAACGACATCGCCCTGCGAGGGTTCGAATCCCCGCTGCAGCGCTCGCGATCATGGTACTTCACCACAAGTGGTGCGGTGAAAACTTTGCCGCTGAATAAATGGGTAAATCATTGCTTAAGTAGCTGAACATACAAACCTTGAGAAAGGTGTCAGCTAAATACTGGTTAATACACAGTTTTGAAACTTTATGTTGGCCTTAATGATACAATATTATTACTATACTGTATGTTATTGATATACTTTTTCAAGTAGAGCCTGAGAGAGTTTTGAGAGGATTTGTAATGTAGATGAACATGTAAATGTTTCAGTGTGGTACATTGGGCATCATGGAGCAGGCTGTAGGCAATATCTACCAAGCACAGAGTATAATGTAATACACCGATCAGTCAAAACAGTAAAACCGCCTGCCTAATATCGTGTAGGTTCCCCACGTGCCGCCAAAACAGCCCTGACCCGTGGAGGTATGGACTCTACGAGACCTCTGAAGGTGTTCTTTGGCATCTGGCACCAAGACGTCAGCAGCAGGTCCTTTAAGTCCTATAAGATGCGAGGTGGGACCTCCGTGGATCAGACTTGTTTTTCTAGCACATCCCACAGGCGTTCGATCGGATTTCTGTGTCCTGACACCTTTCAATCATGGCAGCATTAAGGTTTTCAGCAATTTGTGCTACAGTAACTCTTCTGCGGGATCGGAGCAGACGGGCTGGCCTTCGCTCCCCAAGTGCATCAGTGAGCCTTGGGTGCCCATGACCCTGTCACCGCCTCACTGGTTGTCCTTCCTTGGGCCACTTTTAGTAGGTACTAACCACTGCGCACCGGGAACACTCCAGAAGACCTGCGGTTGTGGAGATTCTCTGACCCAGTCGCCTAGTTATCACAATCTGGCCCTTGTCAAAGGCGCTCAGACCCTTACACTTGTCCATTCTTCCTCCTTCCAACACATCAAATTCAAGAACTGACTGTTCACATCCCACCCCTTGACAGGTGCCACTGTAACAAGATAATCAGTGTTATTCACTTCGCCTCTCAGTGGTTTTAATGTTTTGACTGATTGGTGTATATCATGTCTTTCTATATAATATCATCTCAATACCCCTTTCAGGACATAACAGCTCTAATGATCTCCTGTGTTTCCACAGCCCTAGGTGTGCGACACGCCCCCGGCCCCCGCCTCTCCCCTCCTGTCTCCCTCTCCTTCTTCCTCTTGAAAAAGTGAAATCCGACTTCCTGCTCCACTCTTTCGGGAGGGCGATCTGGTGGCGAAAAGGGGTGCGCTATCAGGCCCTGGGGGCGAGGAGAAACACAAGCTAGCATTTATTCACACGGCTCAAACGAGCGGGGTGGGGGTAAAAAAGGAAAAAAAAAGGAGAGAAAAAACAGAGAGAGAACAGTGTTTAAAAAAGTGCTGCACTAAGCAGAAACCCCGAGTAATAAATCAGGTAACTATTTTCCCCTTTTCCAGTTAATCCCATAAATGTTATTACAAAGGCTCCTATTGGAAACAGACGCACACCTCACTCATGTATTTATATTAGGCTAAATGATGCTAGCAGCATTAAATATAGATCAGCAATACGTCAAATTAAGAGCCCTTCATAAACATTTAATTAACCCAGAACCGCGAGCTTTATTATTATTTGGCTCAAGGACCATTAGATACCGTAAACCAAAAATGGAGCTCTGATTGGTGCCGGTGCGGAAAGGCGCTTTGCCGAGATCCAGCCCGACGTGCGACATCGTAGAAACACAGGGGCCTGTTTAGTATTTGTCATGTGCGTTGCCGTGTTCCCTCGGGGACTTATGATGATGTGTTTTACACTAATTAAATATTCACAGAAAGTGTGTCGTTAGGAAGAAGGCAGAATCGGAGAAAAAAAGGGAAATATTTACATAATATATAGGCACGGTGGCACGGCGAGTAGCGCTGCTGTCTTCCAGTGCCTGGGTGGTGGGAGAGGACAGGGGTTTGAATCCCACTCAGTCTGTGTGGAGTTTGCACGTTCTTCCTCTGTCTCTGTGGGTTTCCTCTGGGTGCTCTGGTTTCCGCCCACACTCCAAAGAGATGCTGTTCGGATTCCCCCATAGTGTGTGAGTGACAGAGAGAGTGTGTGTGTTCCACTGATGTATGGATGAGTGACCCAGTGTAAGTAGTGTATCTAGCAGTGTAAGTCACCGCGGTGAATAAGGTGTGTGGGCTCATAACACTACATAGAATTCACTGGAAGTCACTTTGGAGAAAAGCATCTGATAAATAAATTCCAAGTAACTTGCTTTATACTTGGAATAGTGTGAGTGTTGCACATATTAAACTCTGAAATGTGGAGCTGGAAAATTGTTTGTTGAAATTATGAGAATGCCCACGTGGAAAGCTGAAAACACCACTTGTGTGTCTGGCTTTGAGTTATTTCGCAAGCAGCATCCTGAACGCCGCTCCCACATCTGTAACCTACTAACCTCTAAATGCTTTTGACTGTGGCATAGAATAACAGCTTACCGATAACATATTTTCAGAGTACACCGCGGTAAAACACTGAGTCCGGGCCTGGGCCACCAGCTGGATTTCAGACTAAACAAATCAAACACTTCCACTCGCGTTTTTTCCCCCTACACTGAAATTTCGTCGCGTCGAGAAACAAAAGGCATTTATTTACAAAAACAAAAAAATGAGAGCAAATGAGCCTTCCGATGGTCTATTTAGCTTTCGCCACATCTTTGACTGCGGCCTGTAAACAGACGACAGCTTACAGTGCGACGCTGATACACGCAAACATGTGCAATCTTACAAAAGGAAACATAGAGAATCGATTTTACACAAATTCCCCTCGAAAAAAACAGAATGGAAAGATTCACATTTTTCAGATTATTTCCAGAAATGGACAGGGATTCTTTTTCTTCGAACAGACTGACGTTTGGCGTAAGAGGACACCTACATCTGCGTGTGTTCATTTATCGGACGCTTTTCTTCAAAGCGACATACATCTTACAGAAAATACAATGTGTTCATTACATTAACAGAAAAAGACAGTTAGATGCAGATACAGTTAGATACAGTTTATTTCACCATATGAACTAATGTTCATCACATGAGTAGCTGCATAAAACTTATATACCTTGTATTTTTTTTTTTTAATTTTAATTTTTTTTTTTTTAATTACAGGAATAGCTGTGTAAAGGTTTATCCGGGCATCATCTTAAAGTTATTGTGCATGAGCATTTACACCTCACATGAACTTAAGAGATGATGGGCGAAGTGAGTCTGGAAGAGGTGAGTTTTAAGACCCTTTATAAATGTGGGCAGGGATTCAGCAGTTCTGAGTGAGAGGGGGAGGTCGTTCCACTACGACGGAGCCAGAACCGAGAACCTCCGTGTTTGAGCTTTCATGCGTGGGACCACCAAGCGGGCAGATGTGGAAGAGAGTAGCGATCTGGTTTGGGTGTAGCGGATGATCAAGGACTTAGAGAAGAGTTTAATTCTCCATCTTTCTTTCCCTTTACTAGCACAGTACACTGACTGTGCCATGCAAAAGATGCACATTTTCAACGATAAATACAGCCATTCCCCGACATGCATCCGAGTTCTGTTTTGACCGACCGGTCGCATCTCGAAACAGACGAAAGTCGGATGTATGTTAGCATGGAATGTAGGAGTCGAAAACCTGTACAACATTCTTCTATCCTACTCAATTTCTATCATGATTATCTAGTTTTTTATTCACCAGCTTTATTAACTGACAGTAATTGACCTTTTATTTAAGATTCTTCAGTTCATATTTTGTCATTTTCATTTTTCAGTTATGCAATTATGCAGTTACATTATGCTAAATATTATCTGGCTTCTTGCCAAATCCTGGAGCACAGGGTGGGTTTTTCCTCTTGCTCGCCATCTTATTTGGGGTTTAATACAATAATGGTTTAATCCAGCACGAAAATTTGTTAGGTTTGCGTTAATAACGTGTGCTTACCCAACGGCAACTGAGAGAGATGGTGTGACGCAGACAATGCCGAGATATCGTCTGACGGTCACTGTCGTGCGCACCTAGCCATTAGCACTGGCGGACGTACGACCGAGCGCAATTTTTGTATTAACGTATATTTTTTCTTTTTATTTATACAGTATTTTTTTCAGTCGTATGTACGGATGGCCGTAAGTCGCGTAGGTCATAAGTAGGGGAGAGGCTGTATTTTTCGCGGTTTTTGCCCAGGCAGCGTGGGGTCGCTTCAGTTCCTTTCACTTCCACAGTGTTTACCGCCTTGAGCCTCATGTTCCTGAGCGCTGCTGATGAGTAAAAGATGAAACAGCACATGTTTATGGGATCAGTTCCTCAACAACTGGCACTGGAAACGAGTTTGCAGATTACGATATTTTTAATTTAATTCATTTTAAATGACAGTTTTAATATTTATTCTAAGGCCCTATGCTCTGATTGGAGCGAAGAGGATTACAGAGAAGATTTATTGCTGCTTATAAATGATGTAATAAATAAATTAGACGTACAAATGTTGAAAAGCTCATAGGACGTCATTTTTTAAATATTTATTATAATTACGTTGAAGGTTTTTAAGCTTTTATTGACTGCGACTTAGTGGTAAAGGTGACTTTGGAATTAGAAACAAACTGAACCGCAAACATACTTGTGGTCCCGGTTGTGTTTGTACATCAGTCCTAAGTGACCTAGTGAGCCAGGATGGAATTTACCTGGATTTTACCGTTGTGCAGTACAGTGCAGGATGAGGTGGGCGTTTCAGCAAAAGCCGTTGTACATTTTGTCGCGAGGATATCGTCACACCTTCTGAACTGCGTACATTGCAGGCGGGTGTTTTTAATGAGGACTTGGGTTCGATTCCCTCTCAGTCTCAGTGGAGTTTGCATGTTCTCCCTCTGGCTGCTCTGGTTTCCTCCCACACTCCAAAGACATGCTGTTCAGGTTCCCCCATAGTGTGTGAGTGACAGAGAGAGAACAGTTAGTCTTCCACTGGGATCTCGGCCCCCACTGAAGGGGGGGGTTTAGGGTCGGAGCCCACTTTTGCGAACCTCAAAGGTCCCGCGTCGGGTCCGCTTGCGGTTCGGTCGTGTTGTCGCGACGTGAGCTACGGGAACGAGGGGGTGTCGGCAGGAGAGCGTCTCTCGAGGAAGAGGGAGAGGAGATGTTTGCGTGAGTGTCTCTAATTGGCAGCAGAGGAGAGCTGGGAGCTGACATCTGCTGCTGATTTGTGGCGATAATAAATCAGGTTTGTTTCTCAGCTGGCGCACGTCCACGCGCCTCTCTCCTTTCCCTGCCCGGCGGACGGGCCGCCGAGGGCCTCATGGGCTCCCGGCCTCCGCTCCCCTCGCCGTTTGGGTGGCCGCGCCGCTCCCGCTGCCAGACGAAACGGCAGCGTGAGGAATTCTGCGTGATTATCTGCGAGTTCCCCGTGATTGTTGAGCCGTGAGAAGATCTCTCTGCGCATGTCGGGGGGGGAGGGTTGTGTGGCTCACCCGCACAGCATATTGACCCCCATCCATCCTGGGTGCTCTGGTTTCCTCCCACGGTAGTGTGTCTAGCAGCGTAAGTCACCTTGATGAATAAGCTGTGTGGGCTGGTAACACTACATAGAGTTCGTTGGAAGTCGCTTTGGACAGAAGTGCCTGCTAAATGAAATAAGGTAATTCAGTGTATTTTTACAGCACCCTTCTCTCAAAGTGCCACAAAGTACTGAACAGGGGATCAGAGACGTCATAGAAATGTTAGTTATACATTAAATTACTGCAGTAGCTGTAATTATTAAAGCTGTAAGTAAACCAACTGGCCATGGAGGGAGGGAACAAAAAAAAACCGCAAACGAAAGACAAAGAAGGTAAAAAACCTTTGGGGGTCCAAGTGCCAGTGGCTGCAAACCCCCCCCCCCCCCCCCCCCCGGCATTCTAGAATTTAAAAAGACTTTTAAGTCAGTTTACAGGTATTTATAACATCATTGCCAAACTCATCTCCGATGTCCAGATGTCTTGAGCGAGGAAGCGCTCCTTGGGTCTGCGGTCGGCTCCGAAATCTTCCCGATTGCGTTTCGGAGGAGCGAGTCCTTGGCGTTCGCAGCTCCTGCTGCTCTCCATCTGCGTCCCGCCGGACGTCCCGCGCGCTGCCAGCTGTTCACATGTGGCTGCGTTCCCAGACGAGCGTTTCCACGTAACTGTGTGGAGCATGCTGTCCAGCAGCTTCTTTCTAATGAAGAAAAGGTTTGGCAGAGAAGTATATGAGCACCACCAACCCTGGATAGATAGATAGGTAGATGGATAGATAGATAGATATCATTTATAAGAGTCTTTATTAATCCCCACAGATAAATTTGGGATAAGCGATTGCAGACAGTGTGTGTGTGTGTGTGTGTGTGTGTTTGATGTAATAAGGGCCAGCTGGCAGTGCAGTATTTAGAGCCGCTGCTGCCTTCAGACCCAAAGGTCACGGGTTTGAATCCCACCTCCAGCTGTAGTACCCTTGAGTAGGGTACTTACCCTAAATTGCTCCAGTAACATTACCCACCTGTGTGAGTAACTATTCGTAGCTTAACGTTGTGTGTTGCTGTGGAGAAAAGTGCCAGATGAGCGAACAACGGTAAATTTAAAGAAAAGCGAACTAACAGTACAGTCGAAAATAATAAGGTATCAACAGGAAGCCCCAGTCAGTGCAGCAGACAGAGGGGTGAACACGACCGGAGAGATTCCCACAAAAGCCCCCTAAGACACCACCCCGGCGGGGGGGTATCACCACCGGGGGTCCATAATCAGGTCCTGCTGGTGACACGTTGGAAAGAACCAGGGGAGGCCAAGCAAAGCCTTGTGTTGAGCACCAGTTGTCCCACCACACCTCCGGGGGCAGTAAATAACCGGCGCCGGGCTTTTCAACACGCCGCTGTTTAGGCAACTGCTCGAACCGCGTCGCCTTTGTTCGCGGCTCTTTTTTATCCCCCTTCCCATTCCGGGATTCTGTCAAAACATGGAAAGCATCTGCTGCGCAAAGCCGCTCTAACCCGGGGCACAGTAGGCTTCCATTTAAAGGGCACCGGGATTTAGAGAAGCTGTCTTTCATAAACGTCCAGCACACCCCTTTCATGCCCCACTGCTGTAAATCACGGTAACGGAGCCCTGGTATCCGGCGACCAGATTGAACAGTTAAAACAATATAAAAAAAAAATCTTTCAACTGTTCGGTTTCCCCACCTTTTATTGTTATAATTACACTGTGATATGGATGGTCATGAGTGCATAATAATAATAATAAGGAGGGTCCTTCTGATGGTCCTCAGTCATAAGTCAGCAACCGCTTAGGGTCCACCAGCCACCTTTCATTCCTCTTCTGTATTTATTCTCACTTTTCATAACATTCCAATTAGAGGTTTATTCAGGTTTCCTCTAGGTGCTCTGGTTTCCTCCCACAGTGTTTCTGCAACATGTGTTTCGGGTGAACTTGTAACGCTACATCGCCCATGGTTCAGGTGCTGCCTCATGCTTACAGATAGACTCGGGACAAATGGCTACTCAAAGTGCACGGATGGTGTTTTTACCGCATTGATAGAGGGGAGGAAGGGGTGCGGTGGCGCAGTGGGTTGGACCGCAGTCCTGCTCTCCTGTGGGTCTGGGGTTCGAGTCCCGCTTGGGGTGCCTTGCGACGGACTGGCGTCCCGTCCTGGGTGTGTCCCCTCCCCCTCTGGCCTTACGCCCTGTGTTGCCGGGTAGGCTCCGGTTCCCCGTGACCCCGTATGGGACAAGCGGTTCTGAAAATGTGTGTGTGTGTGTGTGATAGAGGGGAAGTATCTTAACCTCAGGGACTGCAGCAGGAGGGCGATTTGAACCCAAGACCATCAGATTGCCAGGAAACAGCTCTAACGCCTGTGAGACCTTCCACACTGTCCCAACAGAGCTCACGCAAGGAGATGATGCTGAGATGCTTGTTTTCCATGACCTCATTAGCGATGGAGAAACGACATGGAATTAAACCAACGATTAGAAGCTCTAGGCGCCTTCTGAGCGTGTCCATCGTGCAGGCAGAGCACCCCAGGTCGGGCTGGGGTTCGAAACAGCGCAGCGCCATCTGATGATGGACAAAATTCACATAAATCCTTGGAGGGGGCCAAGCGGGAACTAAATTGGACGTTCGGATTTACGCGACACGACATGTGATTCATGGGCAGCTGGAGATGCGAACCGGACCTGCATGCCCTACCAGACAGGCAGAGGGTCACGGTGGACATTGAAGTAAAGAAAAATTCATCAGTTTTTAAATCTCCCAAATGTAACAGTTGTGCACAATCTCTGCTATGTACTCTGTAGGGCCAGCAGGTGGCATCGTGGTTAGCGACACCAAACCACAACTGAAGGACATGGGTTTCAATCCCACCTCTAACAACGGCACCCTTGATTAAGGAACTAACCCTGCAATATAAATGAGAAAACATTTGTAACCAACTTTTTAACAAACGCGTCATATAAATAAACAAATAAATAAACGTAAACAATCCCTATCGGAATAATTGTTTCGTTTTCGGCTGCTGCGTATCCGTTCTTTATACGTCTCGCAGCTCTCTGTCCAGGGTGCTGAAACACCTGTCTTTTGCAGGCGGTGCGAAGAAAAAGATGCCCTTCCAGAGAAAACGTATAGGTGTTTTTGTGCGACACAGTATTTTACCGTGCTCGCACGTGTACTTCGTCGCGTCGCCCCCCTCTCGGCCTGCACGGTGACTCCATCATCTCATGAGCCTACGCTCCTCTCCTGTCCTCCTCCTTTTACCCCGACGCCACCCCCACACGTTTCCAGACAGTGAAGTATATATATGTAACTTTATGTGAAACAGGCCCCCCCACCCATATTTCCGTGTTACAGCTTTGCTAACTTTTAATAAATAATTCAAATGTAGGGACGTCGCAAACAAATGGGGCAACATTAACACACGGGGCTTTGGGACTGAAAAGAATGCGAGACCAAGCGGGGGAGGGGCAGCCTTACGGTCCCCACAGGGCCACGTAATTGCAGCAGACCAGAACCGGCCTGCGGGAAACTGACCTCATCCCGCCGGAGCCGGAGGCACCTTCGGTAACGCCGCTGCTGCCGGCGGCTCGAACCCCAGCCGTTTTCTGGGAACTGGTATAATGGGACTGGACACCTGCGTACCTGAGCCACGGTCGGTCAGCTAGACATGCTGGAAACAGCAGAGGGCCCATTGATTAGAGCTGTGCATTTGGTTCAGAGGGGCAGAGGTTCCAATCCCACCTCCTATTGCAGTTTCCTGGATCAAAGTCATTACCATGAACTGATACAGTAAAAATTATACATCTGTATAAAGGCTTAAATAATTCTATGTAGCTTGACAATGTAATCTGCTGCTGAGAAAAATGTCAATATATATACAACGTCCGTAAATAATTATTTAGAAGAGACAGTTAAGAAAGTAGTGGACAGAGAAGCTTCCTTTGAATCTGTGGGTTTGAATCCCGCATTTTGCTGTAATGTCCTAGAACGAGGTACAAGGATACAGTAAAAAAAAAAATTACGCAGTGTATAAATGACACGTAACACTACAAGTTACTTAAAATAGATAGATAGATAGATAGCATTTATACAAGCGTTTACTAATCCTCACAGATAAATTCACACACAACAGCTGAACACATAACAAGAAAATACCGAAAACATCAAAAGTAACACAATTACACTCAAATAGTGTAAATGTTTCAAACACTAATTATTACGTTAATTAGGAAATAATAAATAAATAATAAATTAGTCATAAATTAGTAAAAATTTGAATAATAAATAGAATAATAATAAATTATTCAAAATTAGAATAAGCTACTTTCGTTAAGATTCAAAACGGCACAGCTGAGGTTATTTTATTGAAAATATGAATGGAAATTGAACTCGTATATCAGCTGAAGAGTCGATTTATTGTTAGTCGGCAGCAGGTGGCGCAGTGATTAGAGTTTTTGCCTTGCAGTTTGACTGGAAGGTTCTAGATTTCAATCCCACTCTCGCTGTAGTACCCTTCATAAAGGTACTTACCCTGAACTGATACAGTAAAAACACCCTGCTCAATGGGTAAATCACTGTAAGACTTATTAGGTAACAGTGTCAGTTTAATTGAAGAAAGGTGAAATAAATAAACTGTATTGCTTTTTTTATATTCTATAATACACATGCAGTTTTATGAAATAATAATAATAATAATAATAATAGAAGTAATACACACACACACACACATTTTCAGAACCGCTTGTCCCATACGGGGTCATGGGGAACCGGAGCCTACCCGGTAACACAGGGCGTAAGGCCGGAGGGGGAGGGGACACACCCAGGACGGGACGCCAGTCCGTCGCAAGGCACCCCAAGCGGGACTCGAACCCCAGACCCACCGGAAAGCAGGACTGTGGTCCAACCCACTGCACCACCGCACCCCCTAGAAGTACACACACACACACATTTTCAGAACCGCTTGTCCCTTACAGGGTCACGGGGAACCGGAGCCTACCCGGCAACACAGGGCGTAAGGCCGGAGGGGGAAGGGGACACACCCAGGACGGGACGCCAGTCCGTCGCAAGGCACCCCAAGCGGGACTCGAACCCCAGACCCACCGGAAAGCAGGACTGTGGTCCAACCCACTGCACCACCGCACCACCGCACCCCCTAGAAGTAATACATTTTTAAAAAATAATACTTAAAAAGAAAATTTAAAAACATGATTATAAAATTTAGAAATAATAATATAAAAATAAAATAATAATGACAACCACAATAATAGTTGTTAAAATAGTTTAAAAAATGATTGAAAAACTGCATGCGAGAGAACACACCCCTGAGAGGACACAACTTCTCAGGGCAGCAGGCCTCGCTAACAGGAAGCAGTTGCCCTCTTTATGAGTAATTCTGCACCCGCGTCTCGCTTCTAGCCTCCAGCGCCGCTTAGAGCACACCTGGACGGGGGGCTACGTTCCGCTGACGTCTTCCAAAATACTCCAGTTTCACCAATGTTTGCTGAAGCAAATTCCCCGGAACGATCCAGAATTTATTCGCACGGTGTTCTGGCTCCGCCGTAAAAGTGCTGCGCAAAAGTACGGAGGGGCCTGCGGCGGGGCCGCATCAATGGGGCCGAGCGCGGCGAAGCCCCGGCGCGGGCCGCTCGGGCACAGAGCGCCGTCTCCGCGCCTCCATGGGAAAGCGAGGGGCGACGGCCAGGTGTTTTCTTCATCAGTACCACGGTGTTACAGCGGTATAGCTGTCGCTCGGCAGTTACAGCGCCAAGGGTCGCGCCCCGATTGCACCTCCGAGTGGCGGGAGCGGCGATAAAAGCGCGGAGGCGCGCGCGAGGCCCACGGAGCACGCTCGCTTTGTTCCCGCCGGCTCGGGTTACCGCCGCCCCGCCGTCATTCAACACCCCAACTGTAAATTCTACATAGAACGTGTGAAATCGCAGACGCACATGTCACATCGGCGTCGTAAACCCACATCCATTCGCTCGGACTAAATGCAGACTTGTGGGCTATTTGCTCCCGTAAGGAGGGGGTTTCAAAAACTATTATCTTAAGGCACTGGGTAATAAAACGGGGACACACCCGCAAAAAACCGCTGCCTAACATGTTGTCGGATACTGGGAGTGTATAGTAACACTCTCACACTCCTCTTTGGTATTATAATAATAATAATAGTGATAATAATAATAATAATAATAATAATAATCGTCATCATCATCATATGTGTCAATACTTAGAATACAGCACTGAGAATTTCATTATTAGTTTGGCAGAAGGTGGCATTGTGGTCAGTGCAGTGCGTACAGATTCACACCCCACCTCCTGCTGTCATACCCTCGATCAAGAAGCCTTCATAGTGTGTGAGTGACAGAGAGAGTGTGTTCCGCTGTTGTATGGATGAGTTACCCATTGTAAGTAGTGTATCTAGCAGTGTAAATCACTGCGGTGAATGAGGTGTGTGGGCTGGAAACACTACGTAGTATCCATTGTAAGTCGCTTTGGAGAAAAGCATCTGCTAAGTGAGTAAATATAAATGTAAATGTAAGAAACTGTCCCCAGAATTACTGCAGTAAAAATGACCTAGCTGTAAAAAATTGGTAAATAGTTGCACGCCGTTTCGGCGAAAAGTATCAGCCAAATGATAAAACGTATTTCCATCATACTGCGCTTCGCGGTACAATCACTTTACACTGTTATCGATGTGGTGTACATTACATTACCATGTCTATGGCAGTACACGTGAAGGGTAGAAAGGTTTGTTTGTTCATAATGAAATGTAAATTACCCGTTACAAGTAAAAAACTGAAATTCCTAAAGAGCAAAGATATTTCACGATACTCGTGAAGGGTTAATGAACAATGTCTTCAATCATTATTATTAAAATAATTCAAATAAATGTTTAACTATAGGACCAGCAGGGGGCGTAGTGCTTAGAGATGATGCCTTTGGATCTGAAGGACCGAGCTCTGAATCCCACCTCGTGCTGTAGTACCCTGATCAAGGTACAATACTTACCCTGAACTGGCGTAGTAAAAGTTACCCTAAAGTATGAAAGGCTAGATAACTAAGTCACTTTGGAGAAAAGAATCATGTAAATATGGTAATAAAATCTGGGGTGCGAGTACTTCAGATCTCCCATTGTCCTTTTGATGCATTTGTGTTTTTTTTTTTGTTGGAAATGTTGCTCGTTGTGTTAGAAAAGCACTTACTGGGTCCCAGGAGCTCAGCAGGTCTGAGCAGGGCGACACACAGCAACCGCTCGCCTCGCTCACACTTTCACTTACATTTGCTTTCTTTAGTTTCCCTCCAGACTGACTTAGTGTTAACTTTTTACACTAAGCTACTTACCACGATTTACCCATTTTATGTCTGAACAGTTTTTACTGTACCGATTCAGGGCAAGTACCTTGATGCAGGGTAAGCCAGCGTAAGAAGGTTTTCCTTTCTCTGATATCAAGATTTGTGGGCAATAGACATATTTACCTGGCTTTTATTTTATTTATGCATTTCATAGTATTTTATTTGTCTGTATTTATTTCAATGTGAAGATGATTGGATTCAATGAGACTGGATAAAAGGAGAACTTTATCAATCCTGACGAATATCACAGATGCCGATACGGGATTCATCCTGTAAGGAAATACTTACATTTAGACAAGTATGTGAAAATAACTAGATAAATAGAAAGAAACAAAACACAAGAAAAAAAAAGAACTGGAAATAAGAAAAGAAATAAAAGTAGAAGAAAACAGCTCAGTCGCACAGAACTGGGGGTCAGAACCCCATATTTCCAGATGAATGTGTGTTTTTCAGGTGTTGCTGAGACCTGGGGGGGTCTATCCTAGGTGATTACTTGCAACTCCTGCTTCCATCGTGCCTACAAGCTGTTGGAGTGCTGACTACACCCCCCCACCAACACACACACACATCAGCACAGAAAAGGGGCCTCTGAAAAGCTTGTGTGGCCTTTAGCGTGTTTCACATGTTCCGTATTCAACTTCAAACTGCAATACCGACCGGTAATTTAATCAAAAAAGACAAAATTAAACCAAGGTAACTGAGCACAAATCCATGTTTTCAGATGTTTTGGTTTTTATAACTCTTGGCAACCACATAGACTGTCCTTCCAGAAAGTTCTGTCCTCCCCAGGTGTCCTTACGGTTGAACAGGGTGTGTCCATTGTCCCCGTGATTGAGTCCGTCCACGTCGTTCTCCTTCTCCTTCCTCCTCCATCTCCATTTTCACAATGTCCAGAGTACGAAACCCTCGGCCTCATCGCCTGTCCTTCCAATAGGAGCCGAGGCCTCGTTTGACCCAACATCCACCTGTCCACGAAGACCTTAAGATCTTAAGACCTTAAGAGCCTCCGTCAGCACCGGGGCTCTACAAATTTTCCTCTCCTACTTTCCTTTCAAGTCCAGCCTTTGCACCCAGTGGCATCAATAGGGTTGGTGTCACCCCCCCATGGACCTCCTCCCTACCAGACCATACAGAATCCTTAGTAATGTTTTTTCTAATGTTCCTCGTAAATTCTAATTCCAATATATCACTGAATGTAACGGCAATAACAGTGGCATAAACAACTAGCAACATTAAAATTACATCTTTAAATTACAGTACCATACGCACAGCCCGAATGTATTTACATGATTTACATAGTTTCATGATGTGGTAACTTAAAGTGAAAATTGGTAAGAACAGTAGAATTAGAAGTAAAAACGTTTAAGAACAACATCAAAATTATGTTTATTTTAACGTTATTGATATCATATAGGTTCACAAATACTAATTACCGCAATATTGTACCTAAAACGCCATAAAACGTGACAAAATCAGCGACTAAAAACACGAGCGGCGACGAAAACAAGAGCGCGCGCTCTGAGCGCGTGGAGAGGAAACCACGTGATTCGAAGCGTCACTTTAATTGGGTAATAATGAGAGCTCTGAGCGGAGCGCATTGGAAGGTTCCAAAAGTAAATTAGTATAGAGTTTTACCCTTCTAGCTATATTGATACATGTAAACTGGGCTTTTTTACGAAAACCGATTTTGTTTTTGTAAGTAACTACAGGGATATTTTTTTACGAAAAATAGTACATTTCTGCTGAAACACCGCACAGAAATTTTCATAGATAGTTATTGGTGTCATCTCCTCTCTGATGGTGTCCCCCCTCCCATCCCAGTAACGCAACTGGAAATAACCTCGGTCCAGTTCTGCCGGAAATCCTACACCAACAGTCCCGATCACCTTGAAGGTCAGGACTCAGAAATTGGGAATTCATGCATCTCTTGGTCTCCTGTTTACTTGGCCCCGGCTCAATAAATTTAAACGGAGCCGCAGTTCTGCGCTCGGAACCCCGGGGGGGGTTGAGGGGGAGTGGGTGTGGGGGACTTTAGGCCGAGGGTTTTGTAAACCGAGCCGGGAAGTTTAATTGATCTAAAGGAATTTAATGTGCCGTAGTGAATCGCAGGTGACAGCATGGATTTATCTCGCGGGCTCCTCGAATGAACATAATATTGGGGACGTTTTACAGCTGAGCGGAATTTTTAATTACGGCCACAAAAATGATTTACTTTAATATTGACTCAAGTTACAGCCCCCGGAACGGTGTGAAAAATCCCGCGCGAAGCGCAGCCAATGAGCGACGAGGAAGGAGCCGAAGTCGCGGCCTCGCGGCGGGACGCGTTTCTCCTATTGACGAGCGCGACTGTAACGTGCGAACGGCGCAGTAAAGTGTGTGTGTGTGTGTGTGTGTGTGTGTGTCATCCTTTTTCTTTAAATATTTTTTACCAGGATGTCCGAATAAAAGCAGTAACGCAGCAGATCCGCTCATTACGAAATGTATATTTATGAAAAACACGTGCGATAATTGTTCAGGAATAAGTGCATTTGGATAAAAGCCTGGTGTTTTCCCTCTTTCAAGTTTCTGGCGATGACACAGCTTTATCTGATTCTGAGCTGTTTATTTTGTGCATCATCGTTACCGCTGGAGACAATAAGTCAGAGGCCACTTTTGGATTCGGAAAAGCGGTTCATCGTAAGAAACTGTAACTGAACACGATCAACTAGTCGTTTTATTTATTTCATTCCATCGTGCGCGACGTTCTAACAAAACAACGCCAAGACTTGCTGTGCTACAGTATTTCTTACGGGTTTTCACAGGAATTGCGAGATTGCGGCGCGGCTTCGCGGTCCAACAGGATGCGCCGCAGCCAAGCGAAACAGAGGCCGCATATTATTTACCAGTAATACACCTACACGGATCATTCTAGAAAGATGGACACTTTGTGGTCCGGAGTAGAGGTGAGAGCCGTATCCGCGCCCCTTCTATCTATTTCACAAATTATATCTGCCCATAATAACAACATGCGCGCGCATCCCTCGCGCAGGAAAGAATCCAACGCCGTCGGTGCTACAAATCCAGCCGAAAAAAAAAAAAAAAAAAAAAAACATTATTTATGTGGAACGAGGCTCCGCCGCGTCTGTCCATTAATTTAGTCGCAGACTCCAAGGTGAATAAATGTACTTAAACATATTTGTCTGTATAGATTTTATTGACTCGGCTTTTTACGTCTCCGCTGAAAAGATGTGGCAGCGATCTCCTTACGGCGAGATGAAAGGGATCAATCCGTTTTAGAGGCGCCGCGCCTTTCATCTCCGAGACTCGAACGCGGCGGCCTCTTCCTCGCGCCGCGATGCCGATACATAAGTCCCGACAGGTGGGGGGGGGGGAAGCTGGGCTCCGTCAATACTGCCACTCTCATGGTTTACTGCCCCTCATAATGCCGCCCCCTCACCCCAGACCCCCAGCGGCGCTTATCAATCAGGAAGGTCCTGTTGCCCCCCAGCGATGATCTGTCATTAGAAAGGAGATCTGAACACGTGTGGGTGGAAACATGGTAAAAAAAGGGGAGCTGTGCCGTTGTGTGGAAACTACACCTCCGAAGAGAGACGTTGCATGGTGGGCGGGTGTCGCGAGCACCCGGCCGCGGCCCCGATCGGCGCGCGTGGACAGGGCCTCGGTCTCGCGCCGCCCACGGGTGCCGCTAATTTATGTTGCTGTCCGGCAGTATTTACAGCACGGGCAGCTCAGTCCCCATCTATTATTTTTACTGCTCCCGAGTACGGCCGGTTATTAATTATTGTTTCCGTTCGGCCAGGCTCGCACCTGCACGCGCAACAACCGCGCAAAAAAAAAAAAATTTAAAAAATAAAAGAAATAAAAATAGTCAACTTCTGTATTTATAACTACAGCAACATTCTGGCACCGGGAGGGGGCAAAACAAATACTTAGGCTTTGTATATTTTCCTCCAGCTCGTTTCATTCCATTCCTGTTGCTGCACCGTGACACCACGCAGGTAAATTCTGCTTCCATGACAGGAGGTTTACAGCATGGGCAGCAGGTGATCCACCAGGCCGCAGGGCAGCCCAGGGTTAGTTCCAATACCTTCCACCTCAAGGATGTGGGTTTAAATCCCCCCTGTGACACCATGGACTGCGGTGCTCAACTGCTTTGGCAGAAACTTTTCAGCTGTATAAATTGGTAAAACAGAGTAAACACATTTGAGTGTAAACCTTATATTAAAAGTTGCGTTGGAGAAAGGAGTGAAACAGAAAAATAGCAATGATTTGAGCCACTTGGGGACACAAGTTTGAATCCCCATTGCTCCTGCTATACCCTTGATCAAGGTACTGACCAATTGATACAGTAAAACCCCGAGCTGTAAATAGGCCAGTAATTGTACACAATTTACTGTACAAGCCTAACATGGTAAACCTCCTTGAAGAAAAGTATAATAATAAATAATAACAAAGTTGAGTATTCATATTCTGCAACTGTCTTTACTGTGTGCGTTCTGTTGTGTCGTTCCACTCGCTTTCTTTTAAACACACACACTCTTCCAAAGGGAATTATAATATTTAATAATAGAGACTTATATCGTATGTCTTTCTAGACTCATGTACATATGCAGTGTGTATAATTCATATATTTAACAAATAAGCCGTTTGTTGCGTATCAGTGCACATCTTTCGGTCACTGCTTTTCCCCACACAGGCGTATCTCCCAGGGAAACGGCAGCAGCGGCCCCTTTTCACTTCACCGCGGTTAATTACTCATTACCATATGCATTATTATAATGTGTCGGTGCACTGTGCCCTAATGATGATGAGGACCTTTTAATTAGGCGCTGAAAGCACAACAATCCGCAGGCAGGAAGCGCGTTTCGCCTCCCAGGGAACGTCACCAATTTACAAAGGCCACATCCACTGGGCCACAGGTAAGCCCACAGTCGTCAGCTTCCGGAACATTCTTCTTCAGCTACAAAGCCATGTCCTCGAATAAAAGCTGAGCAATTTTTTTTTTTTTTTTTTACTGTTAGGATAATGCCACAGTTGGCAAAACACTGAATAGCGGAATTGTTGCGGAGTTTTGCCTTGTCCTCTGGCGTCCTGAAACCCCCCCCCCCCCCCGAGCTGAACGCCGGTGTACCTTGGTTCTTTTTTTATACCCCACTTCTTTTTGTGCAACCGGAATTCCATTACAAATTTTATTTAGTTTTATTTTGTAACACAAACAACAAATATAGGGAATAATACAGGGGATCCAGTAATTATGAAACCTGTTTATGAAGAAAATACTGCGTTGCTCATGTATGAAAGTCATTTTGAAAGAAGTGGATTTCATTAAAAGCCTAATGTGCTCCTGATTTTTTTTTTTTTTTTTTTTGGTGATGCCACCTAGCTGTTTAGCTGAGCCATTTATTTCATCCTGATATAGTGTGTGAGTGACAGAGAGAGTGTGTATGTTCCACTGATGTATGGATGAGTGACCCAGTGTAAGTAGTGTATCTAGCAGTGTAAGTCACCGCGGTGAATAAGGTGTGTGGGCTGATGACACTACACAGAGTTCATTGGAAGTCGCTTTGGAGAAAAGTGTCTGATAAATAAATAAATGTAAAATGTAATGTAAATGCTGTTTTTTTTATTCATCTGTATCACGGGTGCCAATAATTTTAGATGCCACTTTAGTGGAAAACCAGTGACGGGGACGTTCAGTTAAATGAGCGCCTTTCAAAGACGTCCCGTCTTTTTCCAGAGAGGAAGCACGGGCCAAATAAGCGGGGGAGCAGGTGGAGAATGTGTAGACCTGGCCGGCCACCAAGCCTTGCGGCGCTTCTCTACGGATGCGGTGACCCAGCCGACTCGACGAGAAAGTCACATCACGGGTGAATAATACAGTCAAGGCATTGTGGCCGCTAGCGGGGGAGGGGGAGGGGGAGGGGGGGGCCAGGGTCCGGAGCGCTCGGTACCACCCCATTGTTTGCTCTCGCTCGGAATTCCACAAAACCCTTCACACTCCAACGCACCTGATAAGTCGGGCCGCGGTCGGACATAAAAACCGAGAAAGCCACCGGGAGGCAGATGAAAAATAAGACAAGAGGAGAAGGTCTCCTGACGTCGGCTCCACTTTCAGAACTGTGGTTTTACCGCGGCCGGGCACTGTTTCTGGCCGTTCGCTGCCTCTTACGCATGGGTGACGTGGTAGTTAGAGCTGCTGCCTTTGTAGTTGGAGGCTGCAGGTGCAGATACCCCCTCCTGCTGTTTTACCCTTGAACAAAGTACTTAGCCTCAATGGATATGGTAAAAATTACCAGGCTGTATAAAAGAACACTGTAAGTCAATTTGGAGAAAAGCATCAGGTGAATGAATAAATGTAAATGTATATGACCTCAGTGACTGTTGCTGTTGAGTAATAGTGGTGTTAAAGAATATATAGCTCTGCTGTCTCACAGCGCCTGGGTGGTGCGAGAGGATATGGGTTCGATCCCCACTCAGCCTCTGTGGAGTTTGCATGTTTTCCCCGTGTCTGCATGGGTTGCCTCCGGGTGCTCTGGTTTCCTCCCACACTCCAAAGACATGCTGTTCAGGTTCCCCCATAGTGTGTGAGTGACAGAGAGAGTGTGTGTGTTCCACTGATGTATGGATGAGTGACCCAGTGTAAGTAGTGTATCTAGCAGTGTAAGTCACCGCGGTGAATAAGGTGTGTGGGCTCATAACACTACATAGAGTTCACTGGAAGTCGCTTTGGAGAAAAGCATCTGATAAATAAATAAACGTAAATATATATTCTTGGTCAGAAGTGCTTCTGGGAGCTGTTGGCAACATGGCTTGGTGGGGTTGGGGGCTGGCGTGGCGTTTATACCCAGGTCACATTTCTCTGAAAAAACCACAAGTTACGCCGCTCCGTTGCTGTGGGCCGCCCTTCTCCTGCCGACTTGTGTCCCTCCTCCTCAAAGAGCTACAACGTCACATCGTGGCCACCAGCTACACGCTGTATATACAGCATGTGTCACCTAAGTGAAGAACACAGCCACGGGGGGGCGCAGTCATTAAGGAACCGCAGTGCTGAGAAGACGCAAAGTGTCAGTAAAATCTTCCTTATCGCTGCATTAGTACATATGAAGCGCTCCCACTCAATAAATCAATTAAAAAATTATGAATTCATATTAAAGAGATCAGCTATGTTAGCTATTAAGGATAAAACACCTGCTAAGAAAAGATGTGACGTTAAGTGCAGTCACTTACTGGTTTTTGGGTGCCTTCAACATGCAGGCCCCCCATCAAGGTTTCTACAGCTGAAGTTCTTTCCGAATGAAACGACAGCGGTGCATGACTCAAGGTGGAAAGCAGGTGGCATAATAGTTAGAGTGGCTGCACTGCAATTAAAGGGCATAGGTTTGAATCCCACATCCTGCTATGGTATCATTTATGAAGGTTCGTACCCTAACATAATGCAGTGAAAGTTACTCAGCTGTCTAAATGGGTAAATAATTGTAAAAGCCTAGTGTATAAACTGTTGTGCTGGAGAACCACAACAGGTAACCTAATATAGTATTATTATTATTATAAACATCCCTAGATAGAGGACTGTTGTGCCTCGAAAAATGTTATTGAACATGCTGCTGGTCTCCCATCATATTCCATACAACAAGATGGTTCACTTCAACCACTCCCTTTGTTGTCCTCTGAAGGCTCTAAAAATAAAACTGCAGCTACATCTGTGTTTTTTTCCTTCGTTATTGGAAAGCATCGCATTTCTTCTTTTATCCCCTTTTGCGGAAAAGTCTAAGTTAAAGGCATCTGCAGGGAATCCGCTCAGATTCCGAGAGACCTGTCAGGAAGTGCAGGAGACATCATCACCATGGAGCGATTCTTGGCCCGAAGCTTAGCTGGAATGAGCCACGGTCTCCATCTAGAACTTCCCTTTGCTGCGTTTCGCACTCGGATGCTGGAAGTTGACAGGCCAGGAGAGCTGAAAGTGCATCATCACAAGTAGAACGGTGCTGGCCACCAAGTGGGGAGTACATCTGGTCTCATGTCCTGTGCTTCTGGAATAGACTGTGGACTGCCGCGACCCCAAATCAGACAAGTGGTAACTGATGATGAACGGCTGTGTTTTTTCTTTTTAATACCCCCCTATTTTCCGTGTAGCTATCTAGGCATTTTGCTAATATTTAAAAGGAGCGTTTCCATGGAAACGGCAGGGTCAGTCCTACCATTCGCCGACGAACGCGGCTGGGTAAGATGCACCCGGGAGCCCTGAGTTTGAAACGAGAGCGAACAGAATCTCGCGAGCGGGCTTAAGTAATGCGACGCCCACGAGCGCGAACCCAACTTTTTAATCCTGCTTGTAACTCCGCGTTACAGGAGGCCCTGAAGTTTTTACCTCCATGTTTAAAAAGTGCATGTTAAATGGCTGCAGAGCTGCTCGCCCTCAATGAAAGACACAAATAGGAGAGGCTGCTCGCCGGCTCGCCTGCTACGGGTCGTCTTGCCAACAGCCGCTAATCTGCTGAAGTTAAGCTGCCTCCCGCAGGGACGCGCCACTCTGCTCTTATAATTGACTGGCGCCCCCTAGTGCGCGCAATTTTCCCAAAGAAAAAGTTGGCGGGAGAGACCTTCCCACCGAGAGGGCCTGTTGGGCTCCGTTGTTGCTTCGAGATGAAAAACAAAATGCAGCTTTTCTTCTCCTTTTTTTCTTTTCAGGAAATGCTTGAAAGCACACCTGCCATCTCTTGGTAATTACATCCCTCGCAAGAGCGAGGAGGCTTCGGCGGGCACGGCCCGTTAGCGCGCGTAACCGCGATGTGACCGGAGGGGTCATTAAAACCAAGCCGGCCGAACGAGAGCGCGGCTTCAGCCTGTCTCTGCCGGACCCGTGGCGGTTCGCTAGCTACACTCACGTCTTGCAGCCAGAATAAGTGAGACTTTAAGTGTGCCGCAGGGCGCGGACTAACTGCGCCGAGCCGTTCGCGTCCGCTATAAAACGGTCGTGCTTCACCGGGTTAAGTGTGCCGAGCCGCTGATAAGGAGGTCACAGCAAAGTTAAAGTTCTTTAGCAGACAATGCTCAGGGAACAGAATGTGGCAGCGGATGCGCTGAACGCTCACGCCGTTGGAAAGGATAAAAAATGAAATAAGATAACCAGAGAGCAGATGAATAAATATGTTTGCTGAGGGATTTGCGTTCAAAATTCATTGAATTCATTTGAAAATAAAAAAAAAAGGCACGAAGTAACACATCCTGTTGCTGCACTGTTCCAACGGGCCTGAGGAAAGGGCACTTATAAGGCCTATAAATATAAATACAAAAATGAGTGGGGAAAAAGCTTTCAGTAAGCAAATATGCCAGATTTATTTTGTCAAGAAATCAGTTCTTATAAAGGAACACCCCCCCCCCCTCCCCGCCCCACCCCTCCTTTTTCCTCAAAAGCCCCAGTTGCTTAAAACACGTTTTGTTTTTCCGGAAAACATGCAGTACTTAACACTTCTCCCCAGCCCCACGTTTCTGGCCCCCGTCTCGCTTGAGCTTCCTTTTTGTCTCGAACAAATACACCTTCGATGTGTTTGCACATTTTTAATATTCGCGCATATGAAACATGCTGTAAAACTCGCACTTCTAATCCATTATTTAGGCTTCTTTGGCTTCAGTAAAACACATTTTCGCTTCTCTTTTCTGTTTTCCGCACATTGTCTTTCCATTACTTTCTGTTTAAACATTAACTACTGCTTTGTTTACGAAACGCTTCCCCTTCTGCTTAAACATTTAAATGTCCGTCCATCGGGAGGTGAGCTTCTGTGACTTGACAGCGTCCAGATTTGCCTAAAATCCGCTGAGAAGTTTCAGTTTTTTCCCCCATCCATTAATACAGTGTTTCACCTGTCGTTGGTGTAAAAGCAATGCCGACCATGGTTTTTTGTTTTATACTAATAATGACAGAAGGGTTCTGGTATAGGGAAGTTTCTCCATTAGGTCCACTTCATTCAGAATTGACACCCTCTGACCCCTCTCAGCGTGACAGGGAACAATATTGTGGACACTGATTTTCGAAATCATACAAGATTTAGGCACTTTCGCATTTTTATTATGTGGACGTTAAAAGAAAAATGACCAGGCATGTTTTTATTTTGGAAAAATAACAGTATGTCCCACAGACTTTTAAATCCCAGAATTCAACGACTGTTTAGAATGAGCGATGATGCAATATGCTGCTTGCAGTACAAAGACAGGGGTTCGAATACTATCTCATCTCGTAGTACCCTTGATGAAGGTATTTGCTGTGAATTTATGCAGTAAAAACTACCCTCGTTGTATGAACGGGTACAGTTCGGTGAATAAACCTTAAATTGTAAGATATGTTGCCGCTAAACATTCATTTATCTATCAGACGCTTTCCTCCAAAGTGACTTCCAATGAACTCTATGTAGGGTTATCAACCCACACACCTTATTCACCATGGTGACTTACAGTGCTAGATACACTGGGTCTCTCATCCATACATCAGTGGAACACACGCTCTCTGTCATTCACACACCATGGGTGAACAGCATATCTTCAGACTGTGGGAGGAAACAGGAGCACATGGAGCAAATCCACACAGCTACAGGGAGAACATGCAAACTCCACACAGACTGAGCAGGGATTAAACCCACGCTCATTCGCACCACCCAGACGCTGTGAGATTTTCTGTTGTTGTTCGAACCCATGTCCTCTCACATCACCCACACACTGTGAGAGAGCAGTGCTACTCGCTGTGCCACCATGCCGTCCAACAAATAATTAATAACAGTTTAGAGCTGGGGGGGTGCGGTGGCACAGCGGGTTTGGCCGGGGCCTGCCATGCGGTGGGTCTGGGGCTCAAGCCCTGCTTGGGGTGCCCTGCGGCGGACCGACATCCCATCCGGGTGTGTCCCCCATGCCCTGCGTTGCCGGGTTAGGCTCCGGCTTGTCGCAACCCCGCCTGAGACAAGCAGTTACAGACATTGTGTGTTTGTGAGTTTAGAGTCAAGAGAAAGTTATATTCCTCTCAAAGCTCATTATGCAGCATCCAGTAACCTCGTGAGGTTAAAAAAAGTTTTTTTTTAAAACATTATATTTAAGTCGTGTCATTTAAATGTAAAGAATGTCTTCTGGAAGGTATGTTAAGTCTCAGCACTGCAATAAGTACGACGTTGGAGATGTTCTCTACAGTGGACAAAAATGAACGGCTGGCTCTCTCTAGGTTCACTAACATACTGTCCCAGAAACGCACTGATGCACCCGGGTGTGTAGTTCCGGTTGCGCTGCTGGATTCACCCCATGACCACATTGTCGCATGTGCAAATTGCACTTATATGTCATTTTATAGCAGCTATGATAACTGTACGCTTTTTGTAATTGTTTTGTCTGCAGCGATTATACTGACTTGCTCACATTCCCACGCAGACGTGACACATCTGTCCTGAAGAAGAGCGCATGAAGTGGCCTGAACTACACAAGTGAGATGTTTCAGCTTCTGGCCTTGATGAACACAAGGGAAAAACTATTAAGAAACCTTAATAAATACATGTCTTGATGTATAACAATGACCCTTTGAGCTCACAACCGTTCTGCCCAGTTTAAGCTGAACACTGGCCTGGTTTATTTAAAGGCTAGGCAGTATCCTAAATAGGCCTACATCTCACCAGGGTTTTCTTCCTCAGATGCCAAAGACATATAATGTGTGGCCCCAGAGCAGCTATGGGAATGATTTACACCGAATAACAGGGAACAAGCCAATGTGTGGCTGGAACGCCGCTACGAGATTTACGGCTCAGCGGTGATGTCATGCGTGCACGCGCCAGTCGGTCGACGCGTTTCTGGTCGACGGGAATGTTGGCCGACGGGATCGCAGTGCGAGATCAAGCCGCGTTCAGCTGCACGGGACGCAGGGCTGCAGCAGGCAGGACCAAAGAGCTGGTGTCTTGTCACCCGACATTAATTTACACGTAGTCGCTGATCTGATACGTTTCTCCGAAGTGACTTACGGTGTCAGGCTTCTGATGACAATTTAGCCACAGGGAAATTTTTACCGGAGCGTTTCAGGGTAAGTACCTTGATCAAGGGTGCAACAGCAAGAGTGGGGGGGTTCAAACTGGAGACCTTTGAGATGCACTAACCTCTACATCACCTGCTGCCCCCTTAATGTATTTCTACGCTGGTCCCAAAGCTTCTGCAAAGAGAGAAGTGTCATCAACCAGCGTGAAGGTGATAAAGTCAGCGTGTCGACAAGTTGTAGCCGGTGGACCACTGATGGACCGCTTCTGCACCGCGCACCTTCTAACTGCCAGAAGTGGTCGGTTCCTAGGACGTGGAGAAGCGAGAGACACAAGACCGCCGCCGTGCCTTCTGAACGAGCGTAACCTCACAAGACGTGAGAAAACACCAGTCACTTAAGATGGGATTCCCAAGGAATCACCTGCCCACCCCCTCCCCTCGATCCCACAACCCTGCAGCTGGTCGCCTCGTTCGGCACATTTCAAGCGCCGAAATCCCGACCTTCTTATGTAACACAATACACTCAGAATCTGGCAGATAGCCCTTTGAAATGCACTTTGTTTTCTCTCTCTTTCTTGCGTTCTTATGAGGAGGGATATAAAATTACCAAAATTAGATAAAGGCAGAGTAACTTGACAGAGGAACAACGATCGCCCTCCCCAAACTGCCTCCCAGAGGTCAAGAAAGCCATAAAAGTGAGTGAAACTCAAGAGAGCCTATAGAAGCAGGTGAAGTGCTGCCAACACACACACACACACACACACACACACACACACACACACACACACACACACACACACACACACACACACACATTCACACACATCCACGTTCACATGTGCACGCATACATACATGAAGACACAGATCAGAAACGTAGAAGTCGGCATGCGCACAAACAGCTGTAAACACACACGCGGATACACAAACACAGATAACAGACACACACACACACACACACACACACACACAAAGGGGACTGTGCAGGAACTGCAATTAAAAACAACGCACATTGTCATAATAAAAAAAAAACACTGCATCAAACTAATTTAAGCGTTTAAGTTTTCCCCTAAACAGCTAAATATTTAATCCATTTAAAAGGAGAGGGTTCATGACTTTTATGTGATTATTACCCTTTATTTAGCTCACTCTTTTGTCCAGTGTGACTTATACTGTTAGATATTCAGTTTTATAATGATTTACCCATTAGTGCAGCAGGGCATTCTTACCGATCAAGGGTACGACAGCGAGGCCTCTCCTGGGACACGAGGCAACAACAATTTCGTGCCCTTAACCACGACGCAATCTGCAGCCCGCTGCCCTGGTGATGTGTGAAACATCCAAACACCGCAGTGCCCTTGTATTCCGAAAGCTCAAAAGTGCAGCCTTGCACCAAACGCAAACATAATAAACTCATAAAAATGAGACAAAGAGGCACTTATGTGCTTATTTGTCCCTAACAAAAAGCATTTGTTCGCTAGAGTTCGCTTTAAAAGTGTCGCTTTAAAAATGAGTGCATTTTGACAGTCAGCGAAGTGTGTCATTAGCGCTGCTTGTCCTTTGCGCTCGCGGCCGTGTTCTCGGGATGTCCTCGTGCAGCATGACAAAGCTGTCCGGCATCGGGTCTAATTGGGCTGGTGTGACGAATGTCCTCGGTTATCTCCTTCTATAAACGGGCCCCTAACTGAATTAGCACTAATTAAATTCTTTACGTGCCATGCCTCATTACGGGAAGAGGGGACAGGAGGGTAATGAACGGTCCGCGGCCGTTCCTTGCAGGCTGACAGCCAGGAAAGGGGGGGGGGGTGAGAGGGTAGGCGAGGGAATGTCTCCTTGAATAAGATGCTGGGGGAAGAATGACAGCGACAAGAGGAAAGTGGGCCTTAAAACTGAGATATCATTAGCGCTTGATGGATCTAATAGCCGTGACGAGGAAAGAAAAATCATTCAGAGGAGAATATCAATCCCCCAACAAACAATAAGAGCAGCGAAATAGAAGATATAGATCAATAACTCTTTTTATGAGGGTAAAGGGAAATAAAGGATAATTTTGCCCTATGAGTGCAGCCCTGACAGGGGCAAATAAACTAGCAAGGATTTATCCCCGAAGTAGCAGATGAGATGACTGTGGTTTGGAGGTCCACGCGAGCCCATATTACCTCTGGCAGGCAAAATAAAAATCAACAAGCCGGCATGCTCCGATAGCAGCCATCCGTTCTTGGCAAATTGAACTGTCACCCTCCGTGTCATTTCCAGAAAGGCTGATGAAAGAGACACTCGTTTCGCTGATCACACGGCAGTAATGTTCCGCTAAATTAATTCCAAATGGAAAAGACATTACAGGCATCAAGGAGATAGGGAAGCGGGAACGGGCCCAATGGAAATCCCTCCGAAAGACGAAGGAAAAACGTGTTTGCCGCTTGAGAATCCACACTAAAATCCCCCTGATGCCGTGTCTGCAAACAAGAGTCACCCAATGTAGGTGCAGCTCTGGAGCTACACGTTCACAGATACTGCATTTATGGTGCAGCTGTGGCTCTTCAGCTCAACGGATGGATGATATCATGACAAAGCGCTCATGGCGCTGCGTACAGGCCGAAGGTAAGCTCAATCGATTGAAAATGACATATTAAAACACAAGTGATGGCTAAAATATTTTTTGTGGCTTAATTAATAAGTAAACCACGGTATGCAATTTGTTGAAATGCTGGCTTGATAGGAACAGCCCAGCATGCGAGCACGCACGAAGACACACGGACACACACGCGCCCACAAACAGAGGAACCTGGATCGAATTAAAGCCAGAGCTCCTCTCGCGATGCGAGCCGTGCTGGGCCTAAATTGGCGTTGTCGTGTTGAAATCGGGGTTTCGGCTCATGTCTCACGTAGCCTGACGCACAACAACAGTGGTTAAGCCCAGTGCGTCACGCACCACTTTGTTCACATTGCTTTATGGACTGATTATTCACTGTAAGTGTATTTGTTTATTGAGTTCATGATTCGAATAGAAAAAAATAAATATGCACTTTCTGTTCACCACTAAACAAACACGCCATCAACAAATCCTAACTGAATTATGCTTGAAATTGCATGTTTTTCTCTAGAAATAAATAGAAAAAGTTAGATTTTTTTCGTGCATTAAATCTAAGGGCTGTTGTCTATATTACGAAACACAGAGTTATTTTTAGGAAACAAACGTGGAATGGTTTGAGACAGAGGTCTGAATTAGCCAGCTGCAGACAAACCCACTCCATTAAAACTGATACCAGACCTGGACCTGGCCAAGCCCCAGTACATGCTGGGTCTGAGGGGGAGGTTGTGGACACCACCTCCTGGCCCTCCTTCTGCAAGTGCATTCCACTCTGTATACCCACTTACTTAAATATTTATAAAGATCCCTATTATTGTATTAACTATTTATTGATTTATAATTTAAAAGATTTATACTGGTCCATTAAAATTTTCTGAAACGACTTTCACCTATAAGAGATGTCAGAGACTATTTATTGTCCGCGAATGTCAAAGTTGGGCCCCCTCACCCTCGGCATTCTGGGAGGAGGGGTGCGGAATTACTCTGCGACCTCTTTCAATATTCATACGGCCTGTACATGGAGGATGGAGGCCTGCATTCCATCTCTCTGGAGGTCACGCTCGGCCGGGCACAACTGTCCCACGAGAACAAAAACGCATCGCCCGCCTTCCACCCTCCCAACCCCCACCATTCCTGTAACGCGTATCGATTTACATCTCAGATAAATTCTTTCCCTGTTTTCACAGGAGTTTTCCTCTTGATCACTGCTCCTCACCTTCACACTGTTTTTTGGGAACTCCTGTGATGGGCCACTTCATTTTCTTTTTTCCTCTTCCTTATGGCCCTTGTTGGCTGTCCAAGCTATATCTGAAAACACAGCTTTCTACGTCGACTTTGGAAAGAAATTTGCCATGCAGACAGCACTTCAATGTTCCAACAGCCATGTAGCTGTAATTATTAATTTTTCCACAAGAAGCCCATTCATTTCAGAAATAATACATTTTACTAACACTACAGGTGGTCCCCGACTTACGATGGGATTACGTTCTGTAAAACACATTGTAAGTGGAAAATACAAGTCAAAAATGCATTTAACACACCTAATACACACCTCTGTGGGACAGTCGGGGACCACTTGTAATAACAAGAAATGCATTTCAATTATTCTTTTATTATTTTGCAGTTGCTTTTAAACAATTTGAGAACAAAATCACACTTCCAATACAATATGACGGCTTTCTCCAAACGATGTTAGGTTTTCATACTGAGCTACTTACCTCGATTTACCAGTTGATGAAGCTGGGTAGTTTTTTTCACTCTATCAGTTCAGGGTAAGTACCTTGATCAAAGATAATAGAGCAGGAGTAGGAATTCCAGCCTGGGGCTTTTGATTGCAACATAACAGCTCTAATCACTACGCTACCTAGTGGCCCATCAAGTATCTTCCGCTTTGGTAAATAAATCACCATAGAATTAATTTGATTTCAATTCATTAATAATTTTCTGTCAGTGATTTCAACACAAAAAATGAACTAAACTGAAAGTGTAAGCTAACACATTTCTGCAACTGTGAAAGGTTTTATTTTCCAAGTAGATACAGCTTTGCAGACCATGTCTCACAACCAGCTATTTCATTTAGTGGCAAAAAACACAAACAGATGTTTTATTTTTTCTTTTTTTTCCAGTTTGCGGAAGAAATGAGGGTCAAATGTTCATGAATATCTTAAAATCTCAGTGAGGAACATGCATGCCATTTGAAAAAAACATACTGTAGTTAATATGAATGGAGGAAGTAGATAATTTGTTCTCTTGTTTGGAAGCCAAAGATGAGGTTTAATGGCTCGAGTGGATATATCATAATTCCATTCTGCGGAATCAAAAAAAAGAAAAAAGATGAAAGTAATGTCTGCAACAGACAAGCTTTTCAACATAGCAGATTTTTTAAACTTGAAAACAACATGCTGCTTTCCAAGCCCACAGGATGACAAGGAAACCATTAAAGAACATTGAGGGGATTAAGTCCACACGTGCTTGGCTATTATTTGACCTAATTAAGTCTTTTGGCAAGTTTTGCAAAGAACAAAAAGCAGTACAAATATAATAATAGAAGTTCAGCTTTGGATTCACGGGGTTGTGTTCAGTGAGCTGCAGAAATGAGCACATTTAATTTTTTGGAAATTTGTTAAATTCTATTTTTGATTCCTATGTTAAAATGTGGCAGATGCATAATTATACAAATATGTTAGACAAACGCTTTCTTGAAAGCAATTGAGAAAATTGGAATTGTATGCTAGGCTACTTGCAGTGATTTATTTATTTATACAGCTGGGTATTTTTTACTGCATCAGTTTGGGACAAATACTTTGGTCAAGGATACTACAGCAGGAGTTGAGACTGAAATCCAGAACCTTCAGGTGGAAAGAAGCAATGCTACTCACTATGCTACCTCCTGCTGCCCAGTAGTCTTCTGGTTTGTCTTTTCCAGTGATCCACCTGTAGGTGATCTCCTGGATTCTCGTCATTGTGACCTCTGAAAAGTCTCCTGCGTTTAAGATTTTTTTCTTTCACACAGCTTCAGACCTCATTCTAATAGTGCTTTGGCTAAAAGTCAGCTCCGGTTCCTACCCACTTGTATTGTCAATATATCAGTTTCTCCATAACAGCTTGAGGAAGTTCATAACCACTGGACTGTAGTTCCATTCTACCATGTTGTATTTTATGTCTATTAGATTATGCAAACACTATGAAAATCCAAGGGGTAAGCAAAGAAATGGAAGTGAAAAGTGGGATGAAGATTTATGGGGAGTATGCTGATGAACCAGTTCGAGTGTCCGCAGGGAATGGGGGTTACTTACAGTTGAATCTCTTCTACCACATTTGGAAGTCCAGTATCATACATGTTAGAATGTGGGGTGAGTGATGTCATACAAGCATATCTTGGAGAGTATTAAAGTTTAAATCTGTAAGCTAGTGGATTGCCTTGGTTTGACAGCCAGGGTAGAAAAGAGTGAAAGGATGGCCCCAAGGGGGCATTTGGTTATTTAGGATGCTGAATCTCCACAGCAGGACAGGGGAATCAGGCAGGGTGGCCCTCACTGATGGACAAGTGGCTGATTCTGTGCGATGTCTCTAATAGCCTGTGAAGTAGAAGGCTCATCTGAGGGCCTCTGGAGAAAAGTCGGGAGGTAGAGGTTGGGGGTCACCTTCTTTGCTGTCCGCCTGTCATGTGCAATCACCTCATGATCACTCAGAGCTTCGCTGTCAGCCAGGACAGCGAACGTGGTCTGGGGACCAACAGCTTTCCATCTGTTCAGTTTGAAGAGGGAAGAGCCATTCTCTGGAGAACTGAGATCCTAACGTGACTACAGACGTGCGTCCATAACGATGGGGATGCGTTCTGAGAAATGCGTTGTTAGGTGATTTCGTCATCGTGCAAACATCATAGAGTGTACTTATACAAACCTAGATGGTATAGCCTCGATCATAGAGTGTGCTTATACACACCTAGATGGTATAGCCTCGACGCAGTCAAGAGATGTGGTAAACGTGAGATTTATGCTGCTGCTGCTGCTGGCATAACACAGCATACTGTTTTACAGTAAACTTTAATACGACATAAAGTTCAGTATAGTAAATACATAAACCAGTAACATAGGGTTTTATTATCATTATCAAGTATTATGTACTGTACATAATCAAATTGCTATACTTATATGTGGCTGGCAGTTCAGTAGGTTTGTTCACAACAGCACCACCATGAATACATGAAAAAAAATTCTTATTGACTAGCGACGTCGTAGCCGTCGTAACGTTGCGCTACAACGTTATGACAGCTACGACATTGCTAATCGATAAGAATTTTTCAGCTCCATTATAATCTTATGGGACCACTGTTGTATATGTGGTCAGTCGTTAAGGAAAATGTTGTTAAGCAACCCATGACTGTACATGGAAACGAAGACTAACACAAGACTGAGTCCGCGGGAAGTAAAAGAGAGCCCCGCAAGGTACCGTAGGTCTGACCGTACATCTTGGAGGGCAGCGGTGGAACACTGCACAAAACACATTCCACGGCATTATTTGAAAACTGCACACCTCTAAACAATCAAAATCTAATCAGTGGAAGGCCAGTTTCAGAGGACCACATCCGGTTCCTTTGAAACCATCTGCTCGGAATAGGAGTGTTTCTCATCGACGATGGAATCCAAACTCAGTTCCAAATCGATTGATCTACAAAGCAAGCAGGTTCAGGCCACTTTCCAGCAGCATTTTGACAGGAAACGCTGAACCTCACGTACAGGGAACATGGGCGTGGAGATGCTTTCTTCAGCTCTTTCTTTTCTATGTTGGAGAAGATCACTCTTTCTTGGCATAAAACTCCATGATCATTACAGCCCATAAAAGGAAACACACGCAGACATACACACACACTGGGGTGGGAGTCAGCACATAAGTCTGTTCGCCAAGTTCTCATCCCCAAGGTTTTAAGAGGCTAAGTTACAAAAATTCAATATATCAGCCTGCTTTTCATCACAAACATTGAAAGAATAGACATGCGATAACTGCAATAAATATTTCTTTTCCTTTTTTTCTTACTGGTGAAAGGACTGTTTTCAATTTTAATTGCTCTATGAAAGGATGAAGAATATCAGTATTAAAAATGCAAGGCATGGCTTACATTTACATTTATTCATTTAGCAGACACTTTTCTCCAAAGTACATCTGAGAGAATAATACAAAGTGCATCATGTTAACAGAAGGAGAGATTTGGGTGCAGACATGTGATTTTTGAGTAGTCAATTTGTTACATTCTACCATATTACACAGTATACATTACACAAGTAGCTGCATATAGTTAATTACGTAAATCAAAGCAAATTAAATCTCATACAATAATCATGTTCTGAAGATTTATACTGAATATTGAATATTTATTTATGCCTGAGGCAGTGGGTGGCATACCTGTAAGAGTTGTTGGTTCTGGATTTAGATCCCCCTCTTGCTGTAATACTCTTCAGTATGGAACTTACCCTGAATTACTAAAGTAAAAATGATATATTACATATATGTTTAAATAGGTAAATAACTGAAAATACCGTATTGACTCGAATATAACTCATGCCTTTTCCCCCAAAATTCAAGTTAAAAAATTGGGGTTGGAAACCAAAGTTTTTCCGGAAAAAATTAAATTGACGTTTATAATTAAATCAAGAACTTTGAGTTTAAAATCAGCACTGTAACTTGAATGTTTCTCCATATTTCAAGCAAAAATTTACATGACTTGAGATACATTATGAACAATGTTTCACGAATGACTTATGAGAAGTGATATGAAAGCGGAGAGCGAAAAGTACAACAATGGTAGGGCGGTATGCATGTGACTGGTTCGGAATTGACAAAAGATCGCATGGCTCAACAACAAAGACAAGCCAACAATTGTCGAAATGCTGATTCTCTTTAACGGAATTTAAAAATATCTTAAACTGTTGTAACAACATTGTTTATCTATTTCCTACAGTTCTAAACTTTTTTCATGAGCGGGGTATATGCAAAATGTTTTAATTTATTTTTCGTAAAGTAAAATTAGGGGTGCGAGATATACCCAAAGGCAAGTTATATTACAGTAAATACGGTATCTAAAAACATTATAAGTTGTGCTGGAAAAAGGCTCCTACTAAATCAATAATTTAATTATAAGTCTGAAACTTTGCACAGAAATGTAATAAACAATACACTGATGTGTATAAACACCAAACTTCTGAACATTACTGACTTCATTCATGTTGCTAAAACTAGAACTTCCATTAAATGCCATATGTGGACTACATCTGCGACATCTACTTAGAATGTTCCTCCCAAACCTGACATGCAACTTCTCAAGGAGCCCAGAAGACCAAAGGTCAGATGGTGCCCTGGCTAATCTGAAACAGAATTCTTGAAGAACCAACTTCAGCACTTGAAGGTGCAGCTATGCTGGGGGCTTTGTTCAGTACCATCAAAGACGGCGGGAGGGGAGACGTCTTCTCTGCAAAACCACAACAGGAAGTCCTGTGGAATTATCAGCACAGTCCACTTTGGGTGGTGCACCTTGTTCAAGCTTAGAAGGACAATAACAAGAAGCGGTGGTGGTTTAACAAGGAGAACTTTTTTGTCATTAGGCCACAAATACGTCCAAAAACTCCTCTGTGCCACTTCGGTCATTTCGAATTTTTTTACTACCCTTCGGCCTCTGTTTTGCGCCTAATTATCCCCTGCCTTCTGTTTGGCTCTCTCTCTTGCACTGCCCGTGATAAAAAACAGTAACTTCGAAAGCAAACTGGTTCTTAATTTTCCCTGACAGCCTCCTTTAAACACGAGGGCCGAATCCACTCTCTAATTGAAAGCACATTCCTATTCCAAACAAATTAAGCACAATTAAGGCCTCTGAGTTATGAGTATCTATCACTATGAGATGTTTTTGTAAAAATCACCACATTTAGATCAAAGACTGCCGACCCTTTGTTTAATTGCCTCATTAAGACCCTTTGCAATGAGCTTCATAAATATAGGGCCTGCTAGTTTCATTTGGGAATTACTCTAAAAGACGACCCTTAAACTAATCGCTTCCACATTTCCATAAAAAGTTCATCTGTTTTAGGTAGAAACAAAATGAGATTTTTTTTTTTTTATGGAACATAATTCGGGGGGCCTTTTTATCTTACAGTGTGATTTATCATTTCATTACAAAAATACGGCTTTTCGTATTCCGCAACATTCACAAGGTGTCAGCTTATCAGCAACATATTGCATATAGGCTCTTCATAAACATCTCGACCCCAAATGTTTCTCACTATCCGGAGATTTTGCTCAAAGATTGCACCGCTTACGCGATCCCAGCTTTGGAATGCTAATTCCTAGTTTGTTGACAGTGAAAATTCAGGTTTAAATAAATTAATGAAGACTTTTATATGCTTGATCTGTCACATCCGATATGCGGAAAGGTGTCACACTCACATCACATGACAGAAGCAACGAATTACGCACCACTGGAATGAGTTAGTTCCCTGAGAAATGTCATCCGAGCCTCACCGGCTTTTAATTCAAACTTTTAAATTAGGCGTCCCTTTCTGCCAGCGTGCTTTTTCCAGCGCCGAGCTCAGCTTTATTGGCCAACAGTAAAAACAGAGAAAACTAAAAGGAAACATGTCGGTTTGTTATGTTTCAGCCCGGTGCCATACCACACAATTCTGGATTTAATTCGGCCAATTGGAGTAGCGTGTTTACTCTACCTGAGACATGTTTGATTTTTAACATGTTCCAGGGGATAAACATGAGTGTCGCACCGCGTGACAGCACCGCTTTCACAGTGCATCAGCAAAGGTACAAACACGGTTAAATGAGAGTTTGTGAGAAAAAAAATTGGAGTCTGGAAGGACGGCTGAAGATGGTCCTCAGTCATTGGCAACTGGGTTCAGGGACGCGGGGTGGGGGTTATGAAGATGACTGATACTATAGGAACAGCAGGACCCCTCACTGCGTTTACTGCCCCCTAAGTGCTCCTTACGAACGCCTCTCTTATCCCGCACTGACAGCACTAATAGAATATGCATAGGTCTATTAGCATACAAGGTAATGGCACCCTCGGGGGGGCACTGACATAAAACTTTAAGTAGAAATCAAAGCAGAGAATGGAGAGCAAGGGAGATGGGGAATAAAGGAACATCATCATCATCATCATCATCGCCACCCGGCAGACAGAGGGGCCTGGGGCGTTGAACTTGCACACATGCGCGTACACACGCATGCACGCATACACACATGCAGACAGAAGCGCACATGCACACTCGCATGAACAAACACGTGTACGCGTACACGCATCTGCACACACAGTAACAAAAACAGGAGCCAGCATGCAGATGTGGACAAACACATACAATTAAACACAGACCCACTCAGAAAAACACACATTCAAGCAATCCCACACAAACACACACTGACAGGCAGCTGCATGCACGTCCGTTCACAAAAACCCACAAATATACGCACACAAACAGAATCGTTGTTTTGCATAGCTGCACATGAATATACAAACACGCAGACGTATGCAGACAGATATACACCAACTCGTATGTTAACACACTGCAAATACAGACATATGCGCACCTAGCCCCGTCATTTGTCACACAGCACAATGAAACTGATGGAAATGGGAACGGCACTCAGAGCGCCACCATATGTCCTCCCGTGCCATATGATTACGCTTAATGACCGTATTCACACTGCAGCCAGGTTGGCTGTGTGGTCTCATCCCTTTTCACAAAGGATACAGCTGCTTTCCCCAACACCATCGATTATACAGGCAATTACCTCTTTCAGGTTAATAATATAATCTTAAACTATGGCTTCCCTGAAAGCTCTGGAAGAACAGAGGAAAGTAGAAGAATTCTCCGGCCGATGCCCAACATCAGCACCCATAACCAGGTCCATATGCTGGGAGCGCAGGTCTGCACAAAAACGCACCTTCGCCGAATTTCAGGCCAACGCAATTACGTTTTTTCTTCATAATCGTTATACTGTCGGCTTTTTTGCGACTTCAAGTCCTCCGGTCTCACTACCTTTCACAGTAAAATAAAGCAGATAAACAAAGAGAAGCACTTTTTCATCAGACTTCTGCCCATAAGAAAGCAATTACCACCCCCCCCCCCCAGAAAAAAGTCACTAAAATGTGCACTAAAGGCAAGCCAAGGAAAGGGTAATTTGGTCATGACTTAGAATATGATTTGGTGGATTATATTCCTGGTTACTTTCCCCATTTAGTCACCAGCACTTCCAGCTATTAACTTCCACGGTGGACGTGTTAACCTGAGCTAAAAGAAAAAGGAAGCCGTGTCAGGGGTTAAGAGAATGCCTTGGGGAGGAATACCTCGTTTTTTCACTTTACCACTGAGAGCAGCCTTAATAGAAACAGAAACAAGCATCGAAACAGCAACACAAACGATCTCTCCAGCTCATGTGAGGTGTAAATGTTCATGCACCGTAACTATATGATCATCCCCAGATAAGCCTTCGCACAGCCGCTACTCCTGCATTGCGTGTGAATGTTTGTGTACCTTCCAAAAAATAAGAATATTTTGTGGGAAGGTGATCAGGATTCATCTATCCTGCATTTTGTGCACCTACTCGAGCGACGAGCATCGGTGCATCGAGTGGAAAGTAACAAACTGGGTTCACTTAGGAATCACATGTCTGCAGACATGTCTCTTTCTCTTAATGTTACGCACAAGTTGTATTTTCGCTGAGATGTGTGTCGATTTGGAGAAAAGCGTCTGCTGAATGAATAAATGTAAATGTAAATGTAATGGGAACAATTCGGCGGACGATGCGATTCGAGGGGATCGCGGGATCTTCGTAAACGCGGCCTTTCCGCGCCACACGTCAACGTGCGGAGCGATAAATAAGGTAAATGATACAGCAGTGGGAGTCGCCGGTGACCTGGATGTACTTAGCAATTTGTAAATCACGCAGAGGCACCCGGGGACATCTGAAAAGCAGGGAGACGGGAAGCCGTGGTGCCATATGTCGACCTTTGACCTCCTCCCGTCGAAGCGGCAGAGCAGCCACGGGACAGGACGCGTCAAAGCGCAGGGAAAACCTGGACCGTTAAACCTCAACAGGCGACGTCGATGGCGTCTTTAACTGCTCCTAGATGGAGATCTTTCCCCGATTCAACACTTGAACCTGCAGGCTAACCACGCAGTGTTGTGCCGCACAGGTACTGCTAGCGCTCCGCTCTTTAATCTCATAAACGCGCAACATTTAGCGTTTGTTTTGTTCGTAATCGAGCTTGGCACATCATTTATGGGCTGTTTTATACCCTTAGCAGCTCTGTGCTGTGAGTCACGCAGACCAATAAAACAGAGCTGAAGTTGCGTGGTTATTGAAAAAGCAGATGCTGTTTGGGAGTCGCAGACGTCTTTAACAGGGCGATGGGTGAAGGGGACGGCAGGGCGAAGGCAGGATGTCGAAATGCACCGCGTTTACCGCGCTTGTCGCCCGGGTGGCCCTCGTTTACGGCCTCCGTCTAGTTCCGTCGCCGGACACGCGTTGCTGGCAAATGCCGATTTGTCGCAGCCTCGTCTTGCGGAGCTGCTCCGGCTCGCTGGTTCCGTCCCGCGCGGGGAGCGTTAAAGGCCCGAGGGGCTCGGCCCATCTGGAGCGGATGTTTCGCGGGAGGATGGCAGCCGCGAGTAGCGACTGACCGCGTAATGTTGGAAAAACCACCGCTTCTTAACACGCAGGAGCTCCGGCTCCCGAGCCGCCCGTTGGAACTACGGAGTTCCGCGTTCGCGCCGCGAGCCCCGGGCCCGGCTCGAGGACCGCCGCAGCACTTCTGAACGCCTGACGTTCCCTCTGGTCCGTACAGATGGTTTGGCACCGTGACAAAACAAACTGGGCCCAGACCCAAGATCCAACATCTATTTCATGGTGGCTTAGCACTTTCTTACTCACCAGATTACTGTTGCAGTGCTTTAAGGGCTCCCGGCTCAAGCAGCATGACGCCAAAACGACGCGTCTCGCGGCCGTAACATAACATGCGTTCCTGGTAATATATTAGTTTTTGGTACCAACGGTAGCATTAGCATTAACACTGGTGTGTAGAGGTACCAGTCTAATCATCACGGTAAGGCAACTTTTTAAGAAATTGACTTGTATCTAATGGTCGCCCGGCGGTTGTGGTGGGACTGGCAGATCATGGACGTGGGTTCGAATAGGAAAGGAGTAACTGAGTGCGAGCCAATTGTGTGCCCCCCTAGACCCCAACAAACCTGCGTACCCTCAGTGTAGCCATAACTGCAGAATTTCTCGATACAGCGATGGAGATGCTGCACGCATTTTTTCGGGGTTCGAGGGGGTCGCGTTTGAGTTTAGGGAGCCGGGATTGTTTTTCCGCATCAAATGTTTTGGTAATTAAACTCATCTGGCGGGGGGAGCAGCACCGGTATGAGCTGAGAGCAAAGGAAACTGGAGGTCCAATAAACAGGAAGTGAGCACGAGGGGGACGGGGCAGGGCAGGGTAAGGGAAGGGGTGGTGTAAAGGCCTGCTCTGTATCAATAACACACCGATAATAGATTTGCCCAGTAAAGACGTGTAGAAAAATCCAGGAAGCCACCTAGAGGAGGGTTTGTCACCCGCCCCCCCCAGCCGGGGTACTCGCTGCGGGCCTCCCTGACCCAGCGCGGCTCAGTTAACCATGAGATTGAGTGGGAGGGGGCATCCTGAACGGGAGCCATCGCTGATTACTCATTACTTAACCTGTAATGTGCTCCCCTCACCGCCACCGCCCCGCCTCACATGCTCAACCCCCCCCCACCCCCCCGACACCCACCTCAGCAAATAAATGGAAAAATATTCAACGCCTTGGGCTACTGCTGAACTCCTCACTCTGCATGCAATCTGGGGCAGCGCCCCGTGACGTAACCGAGAGGCCTGTGGAAGGAGAGACGAGGAGAAGGACAGAGGTGGGAGAAGGGAAAGCGCAACCTTCAGACCTCCCAAGGTCTTGGGTCCTTAACCTCGCTATTTAAAATCCAGTAACACTTTATGAATGTTTTAGTTAGGAGTCATTAATGCGGGCCTGCGAACACGTCCAGACGTGCCCCGGCGAGGTCCGTGCTGGCACCTCCCCCCCCCAACAAATGCCCCCTTTCTGGAGCAAGGATTCCCCCAGGAAAGCAGCAGTAGCTCCATTCTTCACACCACCAGAGAGGCAGCTGGTAGCATAGGGGTTGGAGCTGCTGCTTTGAGTTCTAAAGGTTATGGGGTTGAATCCCACCTCCAACTGTAATACTCTTGAAGAAAGTACTTACCTTGAATTCTTCCAGTAAAATTACTGAACTGCACAAATGAGTAAATAATTGCAGTTAGACTAACATTGTTGGTTGCTTTGGAGAAAAGCATGAGCGATATCCATGAATACTAAAAACCTGTGGCTTGGTGCTGAAATGTGGTATTTTCTTTGTGTACCACTGGAGTCGCTACGGGAGACTGATATTACCTTGACTGTACCTGGAAGAGTGAGGGCTAAATTTTAATGAAAACCAAAATTAAGGTACAAATATTCATCAAATGCTCGGTATCGAAACACACGCGTGCCGGTTGAAAGCGCTTGTCCCGAGCAGGGTGGCTGCGAACCGGAGCCTAACTCAGCAACACGGGGCACAAGGCGGCACGCCCCGGACAGGACGCCAGTCCACTCCAAGGCACCCCAAGCAGGAGTTAAACCCCAGACCCCCTAGAGAGCGAGATCCAGCCAAGTCCACCACGCCACCCTCCTGGTATTGAAACATCATTTGCGAAAATGAAGCTGCCGTTCAATTTCCGAAACACAGGGACAATTTTTTTTAAAGAATTCATGCTGTTTTTCACGTATTCCTTTAGCTCACGTCTTTCTCCGAAGAAACGTACAAAGTCAGATTTGAATACTAAGATACTTAGTTATTTACCTGTTTATACAGTCAGGGGGCGTAGTTATTAGAGCAATTACCTTCGGACTCAAAGAACCTGGGGTTGAGTTGTGAATCCTGCTACAGTGCCTTTGAGAAAGGTACTTACCCTGAACTGAGGCAGTAAAAATTACCCAGATATATAAATGGGTCAATCAGTATACCTAACTTGACATTGTAAGTCGCATTTTCAAAAGCCCACTTTCTCTCCTTAAGAAGAACCTTAAGCAAAGAAAGCAGGGGTGTAACTACCCCCACGCTGGCTATGCGGCCACGCTGAGCGTGCAACCCTCTCGGGGACCACCAGCTTGGTCCTGGGTGCGACAGAAAGCCCATCAGGGGTGCAAGGGACCATAATGAAGTCCGCAGTGGTTGCAACCATGATGGAGTGTCTACAAATATGGCTCCAGCATAGGTCGTTTTATTAGGACGAAGGTAAAGGAGAAACAATTTGCTCATTAACTCGTGACCTTTGGAGGGTGCGTATGGAGGCGGATCCCTTCGGCCGAAGCAGCGAGCGCCTCCGAGGCGTCCGCTCCATTATGACGCGATAAAAACTCCGTTACCCCTCAGCAAGGAGCCATCAATCACCGGACTCCCTCTAATCAGCATGTTTGTCAGTGTAACTAAACAGCGACGTGAGCCGCGCCGCCGCGCTATTGGCTGTGACAGGCAGAAATAAATCTGCCTCCAGCCAATCGGCTGAGGGCAGCGGAGCGTGACGGGGCGGGCGACGGCCGCTCGAGGCCTCAACGGGCTGAAGATCGGTGGGGACGTTGGCTCCACCTCCAGCTCTCAGCCCCGTGGAACATTCCCACCCCCCAGCAGTGCTTGGGCCTTTCGAGCGTCGCTGTAACGCTAAAAGTACATGGTTCGACCCAGACAGGCCCATTTGTTCTGATAAGGCAATTTCGGTTTTGCTCTTTCCAGACAAACACCGGCGTCCTGTTCTGTTTCCCTCGGGATCCCATCACACCGAGCTCGAGGGCGCGAGATGTTCTCCCACATGTCGGATGACGATACGTTGCATCGCCGCCAATTTCTACAACAGAAGAATGTCGACTGGTCACTTTTGTACATTTATTCTGTTGTACTAGTTAGTTTTGCATTTTCTGAATTTATGAAGGCAAAAGAACTTCGAAAGGCAGAGGGGTAGATGTACAGGTGGTCCTCGGCCAACGAAGTGCTTCCGTTGCGACGATCCTGTCGGAAGTCGACTTTGATCTAAGTTGAAAGGCGCGCTATGTTGTATGAATCATTAGGATGTATGAAAAAATGAAAATGCATGCATTCCATATTTAGCTGATGCTTTCTTCCAAAGCGACTTACAACGTTAATATAACTACAGTTGTTTTTATATAGTGGAATAAATTTACTGGAGTAATTTGGGTAAGTACATTGCTCGTACTAAAGCTAGAGGTGGGATTTGAATAAAGAAAATTACTTTCCAAGTCTTTTAAATTTTTAATTATTTTTAACTCAAGCTACATTAAAGTTAAAAGTAAGTTTAAAAACGACTCAAAATAGTTATTCCTGTTCTGTTTAGGAGCCCTTTACTGTCATCTGTCAGCAGAGAAGGGGTGAAAGGGTCAGCTGGTAGCATAAAGGTTAGAGCTACTGCCCTTAGACCCGAAGGTTACAAGTTTGATTCCCAGATTTCATTTGTCTCCAACTGTAGTATGTTTGACAAAGGTACTTTCTTTGAATTGCTCCATAAAAATTACCCAGCTATATTAATGGGTAAATAATTGCAAGTTCCTTTGGAGAAAAAAGTCAGCTAAATGAATAAATACACTTTAATTAATACATTAAAAATGAATGAATACACCAGAAAGTGAATCTACAAAAATCCATAAATGAACCGTTTGTATCACGACAAATCGGTGTTTGATACTTTAAGCTGCACCGAAGGATTTGCTTTCGTTGTTTGTTTGACTTCAGCGTCACATTAGGACTCGGAACTGGGGGGGGGGGCGGCTGACCGTCCCACAGCAATACTGTGTCTACTTCCACGGAACGATCAGCGCACCTCCTTTCCTCGTGCCCCGTCCACAAAAAAAAAAAAAAGAAAAAGAAAAAACCGCCAGCGCAGTTCAGGAAATGGTGATTGGCACTGTTATTCTGGGGGTTTTGACGGCCTACATCACAACAGCGCGAGCTCCTCTCCGCTTTGGCAGGATCCCGGATGGCTCCCAGCAGCCCCGTGCAACTGAGAACCGTGACACACGCTGCCCCCTTCACAGAAAGTGAAAAGCCCCCGCAGCTCCGGCTCCGACGTCTCGCTCCAGCCACCGTCGGGACACGTCGGAGGGGAAATCGCTGGAGAGCCCATAAAGTGGGTGGTGTCTCGCATAAAGGGACTTCTCGTGGACGTACACTTGAGCTTATGCAGCTGACCGCCGCATGACTGCCAATCGACATGTAGGATCAGGACGCTGAGTGAATGATGCGCTGGACAAAACCTCTAAAAAACAGAACATTCCAGCGTTGCGTGGAGTAATTAGTCTTGCATGATTGATATTGTAAGACTGGTAGAGCGTTCGCCTCCCCCCACCCCACCCCTCTCTGTTTCCTGCATCATTGAGCCAGTTTTCATCCGTGGACAGAAATCGTTCATCATCCTCTCCAAATGCCGGCATCCGGTCGCAGTTTGACCCAAAACAATCCGGCGACACACTGAATGGGTTAAGCGTCTCCGAGTCACAGTGCTTAGCGTTAGGTTACATTTCCGTTTAGGCGTCTGACACATGCTTTTCTCCAAAAGGACACAAAAGTCAGGAATAAACAAAAAAATATTCTTTGATTAGAGCCAACTGTCATTTCCCTCTTGGATCAATAAAGTATCTATCTATCTATCTATCTATCTATCTATCTATCTATCTAGACTATTTGTAGGTCTCAGAAGGTTCTCGGATCTCTGCACTGGCATCCTGTCTCCTACAGTATTGACTTCAAACGCTCACTTTTTGTTTACAAATCACTTATTGTTTAGCCCCAGACTACATCACTCATATGTTTGAAGAATGTAACCCTGGTAGAGCTCTTAGACCGGTAGGGACTGGTCAGCTGGTGGTGTCCGGAGCTGAAACGAAGCCGGGTGAAATGGCATTTAGTCATCATGCTGCCAGATGCTGGAACCTCCTTCCAGTGAATATTAAAACCGCCCCAAATGTTACTACTCTTAAGTCCTTACTGAAAACAGTTTTATTTTCTACTGCTTTTACATAATTGATTTCTTTTACCTTTATTATGTGACTGGTACTTTTAATGTCTGTTCTTAAATGTCTCAGGACTTTATACTATATCTTTTTTTTTAATTTTTGCATTTATTCCTAATTTATGCTTTTACTTATGTTTACTTTTATTTTATCCACTTTATTTGTCTAACCTCTTTATTTCTCTAAAGCACTTTGAATGACCATCATGTGTGAAAATGTGCTATACAAATAAACTTGACTATCTATCTATCTATCTATCTATCTATCTATCTATCTATCTATCTATCTATCACATGATTATCAAAGCAAAGGTTGTCTGATACCATAAAGGTAACGGTTGCAATCCCTAAATATGACAACCCATATTATAATTCATGTGTGGTTTGACTATTTGGGAAATAAACGACCGATACACAGCGCTGTCCTGTTCCTTTCCCTGTGTTTAAAGAACGCTCGAATTATCTTCGTAAATGTCGAGTTCCACTTCTCTCTTTGCGCTGCTCCTCCTTCAATCCAGAAGTGAATTCGAAGGAAAAGAACTGGAACACGCTGACATTCTGCAGCGCAAGTGGAAGTGGCTATTTTTACATCATTACAAGCTGAGTCATAAAACCTGCTGAGGTCCTTATCTGAATGGCTTTCTCATGTAATTCTCGCTCATAAATTGCCTTCTTCCCAATTTCAAGGCCGACTAAGAATCATTTGTTTTCTGCTACAATTGATCTTGCTCTGCGCAGAAATATTTTGACGCGGATAAAGTAGCTCTTGATGTAAAACGAGCTCAACGGCCAAAAAAACAAAGCAAGTTCGGCTTTAAAGTGGCGTCAGCTTAAAGCGAAAATACATTTGGGCGAGGATGGACTTTTGTTACGAATGTGCTGCTCTGGAGACTTCTTTCCAAACTGCGTTAATAGAAATGCCGTGAAAATGTACCCTGTATGAAATGTCAAGTGGAGGCCACACAGGATGTCTGGTTTCGGAGCCAGAGGCATTTGCAGACACGCACTGTGACTGTCATTCCATTGCTTATTCAAAAGCTCACTCCTGGTTAAAAATTAGCCGCCGTCCAACTGATCCCTATCGGTCCATCTACGGTTGCGCCAGAGCCGAAAGCTCCCATCACCCGCAGCCAGTCCGTGTGGAGAAATTCCTTACGAAAAACAAAGATCAAGAGTTTCAAGATGTTGGTGTCGTAGACAAACATAGATATAAATTTTCTGTGTCTGTACATCTAATCATCTGATACGTACCAAAGGTTCATCAATGAGAAAATTCGTGGCTTCGGTCCACAGTACCTGTGTGAGTCACTGTGACGTACATTATGAGCATTAGTAGTTATTTATCTGACACCTTTATCCTTGCCAGCTTGCAGTATTGGGTTTGAAAACTAGCCTGCTTATAGAGATTTAGTCATTTGTAAAGGTGGAGAGTTTTTACTTTTTCTATATATTTTATTGTATCAATTCAGTCGATGTCGATCAGAAACATTACGGTAGGAAGGGGATTTGAACCAGCGACCTTCAGATTGCGAGGCGACAGTGGCGACCGCTACACCTCCTGCTGCCCCCCTGTGTTGCCATGCCAACTGTCCTAGGAGCGCTTGCCCACAGTGGCCATCGGCTGGAGGCGGGCTTTTACACCGCTGTCTCACGCAGTTCCCAGGACTGCTCGCGCTCTGCCGCGGGTTCGGTCCCCGAGGTAGGCCAAGCCGGGCTCCATTTCAGCAAAGTATAAACAGGAAGCACTTTCCTGCCTGTTCCATTCGAACCCCGTGCTGGGGCACACCATAAAATATAGAGCCGTAGCCTCCTCTCGGGCCCCCTCACAATACTCAGATAATGGTTTAATATGAAGTGTGTTTTTTATTTTAAAAACTGGTAGTAACCCCAGATCACATTTCTTACTCTGTGGGTTTGAAAAACAAAAATAGAAAAAAAAAATACGTAAGCTCATTTCTGCAATGTAAAACGACACTATATCAAATCAAGCATTTCCATATGTTGGCTGCTCCCGCCTGGGCTTCGCGACCGATGGACAGAGCGGCACAGCGGGCTGCAGGGTGTGGGGTGCGGGGGGTGCCGGCGGGGAGATGAGTGATGAGCGATGCGGTGGGCTGCGGTGCCACCTACAGGAGGCAAAGGGGAAAACGGGTCCTACTCCCACACCCCCCTGGCGGGTGCGCCAGGCCGGACTCCGCGCACTCAGACTCCCAGGGGAAGTCAGCTTTAATCAGCCATCGGGCCGATTACACTGGCAGGGGCCTGTGCACTGTCAATACGTTTCTAAATATAAAAGTTGGCTGCAGAAAATCGCCCCGCTCTTGGGGGGGTTGTGGGGGGTAAGCTAGGAGAAGGGGATTGGGGGCACCTGGAAATACGCCGCTTTTCAGGAAGCACGGAAACCTCCGAGGACAGAAAATCTGAAGTTTTCTTGCAACGATGGAGCAGACAGTGTCGGCAGCCAGAATGCGGAGGCGTTCGGACCGAGGGACGGCGTCCTCGTTCACACCGGCGCTTCGAGCCGCAAAGAATGTTCCGGAAGAACCAGAAAAGCAGGATCCCTGCTTCCGCGCGGGTATCTGAACCGGCCCTTCTGCAGTCAAGGTCCTTCTCCACTTACGGAGCCCACGTTGGCCTGGATTGAGCGACGAGGTGAAACACTGTGGGCGAGTGGGGGTGGGGACATTAGCCCAAGACAACGGGGGTCTACAAGGGCATAGGCTGTCACTCCCACCCCTCCTCCTCAAAAAAAAAAAGTTTTTGGGGGGAACACTCCTGTACATGCGCTGGCACACGTTAGGAGTCAGGAAGTCGAGGAGACGCCTCGGAACGCCCTGCGAGGGGTAACCTGATACCGGTGACACAGCCAATACATGTCA